>NC_056739.1:1074516847-1074816847 GCF_019279795.1 Protopterus annectens
TATTCTATGGAAAAATACTTATACTATGCCAAGAATTAAAGATACAATTTCCGATAAAGATGGGATGCTAACCATGGTTATTTTGGAAATCAATATGAAGTACTATACTTTGATTAATATATACTGGATACCAGGACTAAGTAGTAAATATGTTGACAGATATCTGGACCTGATTACTTTAAATGCAAAAGGGGAAATTATTGCAACAGGTGATTTTAACTGCCTATTATCAGGCAATGATACTTCTAAAAATGATAAAATAAAACTAACATCTCAAGCCAAGAAGTTAAATGACTCTACAAACCAGATGAACGTTAAAGATATACATGGTCTAAGATAATATTATTCCTTATTCTATATTCACGATTCATATCGGTTTGGTACACAAACAAACATTGATAAGGTCTTTTTATCAAATAATATATACTCAAAAATAACTGATATATCTGTAATGACTTGTCCACTTTCAGACCATAGTGCTATAAACTTTACATTAACTACGCATACAGATGGTTTAAGATTTCTGCAGAGAATTCCTGCTTACATAACTAAGTTAAAAGACTTTAGGGAATGGATAATGAAAGAAATAGTCATGCTTATGGGAAACAAATGATAATGGTGAAGTGACTGATACTATACTATGGGGCACCTTTAAAGTCTCTCTCTCTATATATATATATATATATCTATATATATATATATATATATATATATGGTAGAATTAAATTTTGGTACCTTAAAAAATGGAGAGAGTAAAACAAAGAATGTTTAGACTTACAAATGTATAAACATGATAAAAATGGATGCAAAACCAAACAACAAAGCACATAACAAAATTACTAAGTTAAATCAAAATACCTAGAAGTTCTGAGTCATAAGGTAGCCATAAACCTGGAAAATTTGAAATTACAATCTTATGCTGTAAAAATCTCAAATATCTACATAAAATAGCAGTAAGAGCCAAAAAAATAAACAATCAAAATCTTAATGAGATTAAATATAAAAGTGATGGTTCAGTTAAGAGTATATCTAACTTAATGAGCATATTAGAAATGTTTAAAAACTACTATAAAGATATAAATAATAGCATACCACTTTTGAGACAAATAATGTAATAAATACTTTTATTCAAGAAAATATAACTACTAAGGTGTCAATGCAACAAAATAACATAACAAATAAACAAATAACAATAACAGATGTGAAAGAGCAAATAAAATATTTAAAAGATAATAAAGCTCCAGGACTGGATGGAATAATTCCTGAACTATATAAGATTTTTCCTGAATATATAATAAAGAAAATGATGAGTGCCTTTACTGTGGTTAAGCAAAAATGTATAACAACCCCATCGTGGAAATACTCAACTATCTCCCCCATATTAAAACAAGGTAATGACCCCAAATCTTGTGATTCATATAGGCCAATTTTGATACTAAACACTGATTATAAAATTTTCATAACAATATTAGCATAAATCAAAAATATATACTTGTTTTCCCACCTTTCTAAGCTAGTATAGTCCAGTTTTCAGGATAGTGCTGAATTTAGGGCTGTGTTACAAGTTTCTGTGTTTGACCATACCTTACTTGGATAGAAGGAAGTTTCTCTGTTCACTGTGAGAGAGGGAGCTTTGAGCAGCCTAAATGTCCCTGGAGGAGTGGTTTCAGCCCAGAAATTAGTAGTTTATTGGCCATTTTGGGCTAGTTTCTATCGCTTTCATTTCCCTGCTATAAAACTTGCATTTGCGAGGTTTTTGGGATAGTATACAGCTCAGCAAGCTCCTGCCTGGTGCCCTGCAGAGTTCTACAGCATCAGAGAGACAAAAGAGAGACCTTGAAGTGCTTAAGTATCATTTTTCTGCATTTTCTTGCTGCCTTTAGCTTATTCCACCTAAAATGCCGATTTTCTAGAGTTTCTGTGATTAAAAAGCTTGCTTCATCTACATATTGTACTTATTTTACTGCCTGCACTTTAACAAACTTGTTTTTTGTGTTTAAATTACCTGTTTAACTGTTGTAGGCTACAAACTCAAATGTGATAGTCATTTCTGTGCATTTAATTTTTTTTTATTGTATCTGCTTTATTTTCTGAAAAAAAAAACCAAAAACAAAACCCCCAAAAAACTTGTTTTCCTGCCTTTCTAAGCTAGTATATTCCAGTTTTCAGGTTAGTGCTGAATTCAGGGCTGTGTTAGAAGTTTCTGTGTTTGCCCATACCTTACTTGGATAGAAGGAAGTTTCTCTGTTCACTGTGAGAAAGGGGAGCTTTTAGCGGCCTATCTGTCCCTGAAAGAGTGGTTTCAGCCCAGAAAATAGTAGGTTATTGGCCATTTTGGGCTAACTTCTATCTCTTTCATTTCCCTGCTATAAAATCCGCATTTGCGAGGTTTTGGGGCTAGTATACAGCTCAGCAAGCTCCTGCCAGGAGCCCTGCAGAGTTCTACAGCAGCAGAGTGACAAAAGAGAGACTTTGGAGTGATTAAGTATCATTTTTCTGCATTTTCTTGCTGCCTTTAGCTAATTCTGCCTAAAACGCCAACTTTCTAGAGTTTCTGTGATATAAAAAGCTTGTTTCAGCTACATATTGTACTTATAACGTATATAATCGTAAAATGCCTGCTGGTTGTCACTCCATGGATGGATAAATAAAAGCTGACCACTGTTCAAAAAATAAGATTAGTGCGATGCAAGTCCATAAAGTTCAGTTGCACTTAAAAAGACTATTCAGTCTCAAGAGCATAGCCCAACGTAATTCAGTATTATTATCACACAGTCAGACTATTCAGTCCCAGAAACGATGAAACGAAATAACAAAATGAAAATAGTTTATTGTGGTGAGCGCTTTCGCTTACAGCTTTTTCAAACCTCTAAAGAATAAATCACATAGACTCATGTATATACACAAGTTTAAAAGATAATTAAACTAATTAAACAATTAGTTCTAAAAGGTATAGACACACTCATTTAATTCTTTAAGCCATCTGATTGCCACATTTAAAATACATTGCTTCTAGAAATAATAGCAAAAATTTAAAAACAAAATATAAAATAAAATAATATTAAAATTCACAGCATGTACATATTACTTAAATATGTTATTAAATAACCCACCAATTATATGTATGTATCTTAATGTCAATTGTATAAGATATATTATAACTAATGTTAACTGTAATGGAAATTACAATGTAATAAGAATAATAGAAAAATACATAGACTCTATAGGTATATATATATATATATATATATATATATATATATATATATATGTAATGCAACAGTATATCTAAATTTGATGGCATTATAAAAATTATTACCAACTAAACCTATGTAAAGTCTATCTATATAAATAAGATTTAAATCCTGTGTCTTCTTTTCTTCAGGGCAGGCTTTAGAGGTACCCTATCATTAATACCAGGGGGGATGTGTGCTCTAGTCTTTATAATCCATTCAGCTTCTATGGATTCTGTCAGATTCTTGATATCACCCCCTCTACTACTAACATCAAGAACCTGCAAAACTGAAAAAACAAATTCGTGGCCAATACCTGTGGTCATGATGTGTTTAGACAAAGCATTGACCTCAGATTTTATACGGATTTGGTATAGGTGTTCCCTAATCCTTTCTTTGAACATTCTGTTTGTCTTTCCTATATAGAAACTTGGACACGCCAAACATCTGGCTAGATATATCACATGTTTAGTATCACAGCGTGCATTCACTTTGATGTTAAATAATTCACCTGCAGTTGGATGTATAAAAATATTAATATTCGATATGTAACAACAATAGTTACATTTATTACATGGTTTCGAACTTTCAAAGATCTTAGAACTAATATTAGATCTAAGATCAGAGCAGCAGAGTAATTTATACAAATTGTTCTTATTCTTGTATGCAAATCTAGGTTCTACATCAACATGTTTAGAGACTTCAGGATCTATCTTGAGTATGTCCCAATATTTAAAAATAGATTCCCTTATATGTTTTATATCTCTTGTATAATGAAGAGTAAACCTAGTAAACTCAACATCATTGGCTGTCATATTTTCCACTTCTGGAGTATACACATCTCTACCATGTTCAGAAAATATTGGACAAGCGCGTCCTCCACGTAGTTCATTTACTTCAGCAATAGCCTTATTAACCTCAACATGACTATATTTCCTTTGATAAAATCTGGTCCTTAAGTCCTGCAATTCCTCCTGAAATACCATGTGGTTTGAGTTTAACCTCGAGATCCTCATGCATTGACCCTTCAAAATATTTCTAAAAACATGTGGTGGATGCATGCTATCTCTATTCAATAGTGTATTTTTGTAACAATGCTTGCGATGGACTGCTGTATTAAAATATCCGCTAGATAGACGTGATATGTGAATATCTAGAAAAGATATCTCATTTACAGAATAATTCAAAGTGAACTTTAAAAATGAAGTCAACTCATTAACCTCTTCATGGAAAGCGACCAGGTCATTGGCATTGCCACGCCATAAAAAGAAGAGATCGTCTACAAAACGTTTGTAAAAAACTACATGTCTTTTGTAGCTCTCCAACCTAAACATTTTCTCCTCTTCCCAAAATGCCATTACAAGATTGGCGTAGCTATTGGCACAAGAAGTGCCCATAGCTACGCCATCCTTTTGCAGATAAAACCTTTCATCAAACATGAAGACATTACTTTCAAGTACTAATTCTAGTAAATTACATATTAATTCAATGCTGCTTATAGGTAAATCAGAATGTCTTTTTAAATAAAGGTGTACATACTCCAAACCACTGTCATTAGGAATATTGGTAAATAAAGATTTCACATCCATGGTAGCTAATATCATGTTCGGGTATGTACTACATGGTGTGGAGGCATCATAAAAGTCTAACAGAAATTCTTTGGAATCCTTCAAAATGGTAATATTATTAAAGACAAATGGTTTCAACATTTTTTTCTAAGTAAAAAGAAATATTCTCAGTGACCCACCCCCTCCCAGAGACAATAGGTCTCATAGGGGGATTGCTCAAATGTTTATGAATTTTAGGAAGACCCCTAATAATGGGGGTAGTGGGTTCATCCAAAATCAAGTAGTCATATAACTGATAGTTGATCACTCCCATCTTATACATCTCTTCCAAATTACCATATACATTGTTAATAATGGGCACCACATTTTCTCGTTCTAAAACCATGTAGTAGTGAGAATCACCCAACATTTCCAACATCCTGGTTCTGTAATCCGATCTATCAAATATTACGATCGGGCCACCCTTATCGGCCGGTCTAATAGTAATATTATTATCATGCATTAATCCATTAAGTGCTTTAGATTGTTTCATGGTTAGGTTATCATTCAGTAATCCATGTTGTCTGTTTTGTAAAGAATATAATTCTTTCTCTACAGCTTTATAAAAAACCTCAATAGATGGATGTAAGTTAGGTACCATCAAACTGGGTTTCTTAACATTAGGTATACCTCCATCTGTACATTGGTTAAAAAACATAACTTTTAACTGCAAGTTCCTAGTGAACATTTTAAGATCCAAAATGGACTCAGTGATGTTACTGATCTTAGTGGGTACAAATGACAGACCTTTGTTCAAAACCTCTGTTTCAAATACATCTAGAGGTCTGTGGGATAGGTTATGCACTAAGTTAACTTCTCCCACATTTTCTTTATAGTGGGTTCCCGTAGATCGCTTGTTGGGGCCTTTCTTTTTTGTCTGCCCCTGCTCATAGATCGGTCCCTCCCTTTCATGCGATTGTCTGCTATAGGGAAAGGGCAGGGTAATTCTGTAGCTACATAATTAGATTTTGAGTCTCGTATCTTACTACGTACTACCTGAGTGGTTGGTGCAACATCAGAGCCACCAGGAGGTACATTATGTGTAACATCAGAGATGCTAGAATGTACATTGTGTATATGGGTTCCATCAATATTTACATTAGGAGTAGTACTACTACTTTCTAAATGACCACTAACTGAATTTGAGACAGTGCACATATTATTATCACTACTAGATATGTACAATTTGTATAAATTACTCTGCTGCTCTGATCTTAGATCTAATATTAGTTCTAAGATCTTTGAAGGTTCGAAACCATGTAATAAATGTAACTATTGTTGTTACATATCGAATATTAATATTTTTATACATCCAACTACAGGTGAATTATTTAACATCAAAGTGAATGCACGCTGTGATACTAAACATGTGATATATCTAGCCAGATGTTTGGCGTGTCCAAGTTTCTATATAGGAAAGATGAACAGAATGTTCAAAGAAAGGATTAGGGAACACCTATACCAAATCCGTATAAAATCTGAGGTCAATGCTTTGTCTAAACACATCATGACCACAGGTATTGGCCACAAATTTGTTTTTTCAGTTTTGCAGGTTCTTGATGTTAGTAGTAGAGGGGGTGATATTAAGAATCTGACAGAATCCATAGAAGCTGAATGGATTATAAAGACTAGAGCACACATCCCCCCTGGTATTAATGATAGGGTACCTCTAAAGCCTGCCCTGAAGAAAAGAAGACACAGGATTTAAATCTTATTTATATAGCTAGACTTTACATAGGTTTAGTTGGTAATAATTTTTATAATGCCATCAAATTTAGATATACTGTTGCATTACATATATATATATATATATACCTATAGAGTCTATGTATTTTTCTATTATTCTTATTACATTGTAGTTTCCATTACAGTTAACATTAGTTATAATATATCTTATACAATTGACATTAAGATACATACATATAATTGATGGGTTATTTAATAACATATTTAAGTAATATGTACATGCTGTGAATTTTAATATTATTTTATTTTATTTTTTGTTTTTAAATTTTTGCTATTATTTCTAGAAGCAATGTATTTTAAATGTGGCAATCAGATGGCTTAAAGAATTAAATGAGTGTGTCTATACCTTTTAGAACTAATTGTTTAATTAGTTTAATTATCTTTTAAACTTGTGTATATACATGAGTCTATGTGATTTATTCTTTAGAGGTTTGAAAAAGCTGTAAGCGAAAGTGCTCCCCACAATAAACTATTTTCATTTTGTTATTTCGTTTCATCGTTTCTGGGACTGAATAGTCTGACTGTGTGATAATAATACTGAATTACGTTGGGCTATGCTCTTGAGACTGAATAGTCTTTTTAAGTGCAACTGAACTTTATGGACTTGCATCGCACTAATCTTATTTTTTGAACAGTGGTCAGCTTTTATTTATCCATCCATGGAGTGACAACCAGCAGGCATTTTACGATTATATACATTATATACACTGGCATTTTTTATTCTGCTGGTTCTCCGGTGTTTGCCAGGGGCAGTTATATTATTAACATATTGTACTTATTTTACTGCCTGCACTTTAACAAAGTCGTTTTTGTTTTTAAATTACCTGTTTAACTGTTGTAGGCTACACACTCAAGTGTGATAGCCATTTCTGTGCATTTAGAGTGTTTTTTTTATTGTATCTGCTTTATTTTCTGAAAAAAGCAAACAATATATATATATATATATATATATATATATATATATATATATATATATATATATACTTGTGTTTTCTCACCTTTCTAAGCTAGTATAGTCCAGTTTTCAGGTTAGTGCTGAATTCAGGGCTGTGTTACAAATCTCTGTGTTTGACCATACCTTACTTGGATAGAAGGAAGTTTCTCGGTTCACTGTGAGAGAGGGAGCTTTGAGCAGCCTATCTGTCCCTGGAGGAGTGGTTTCAGCCCAGAAATTAGTAGTTTATTGGCCATTTTGGGCTAATTTCTATCTCTTTCATTTCCCTGCTATAAAACCCGCATTTGCGTGGTTTTGCGTGCCGGTTAGCTAGGGTATAACTATTGAAGTCTCTTCTTTCACCACCTTCAGAGCTCAACTCCAAAGACATCTTCATCAAAAATCTGGCTGCAAGTGCTTTTCCACTGGACATATAACCTAACTCCCTCCTCACCTGCATCACTTGTACTTTGATCCTCTGTTCTCAGCTGCTCCTTCCCTCTAATTCACATTTGACTTTCTGCTCTGCTATTATTTACATATTGTATCAATTGTTCATGGGATTATCTACCTTCTGTGATTACTCTATGTTTATGAATTTGCTCTGTTTTTCTTTTTTTGTAAATGGGTTCATCCAGGCTGTGCCTACAAATGGTCTGAAGTGATCAGTGTACTACCCTAGTAAACAAACTAAAATAAATAAATAAATATTGATAATAATGATGATAATATCTGAATATGATAATTATCATATTGGATAGGTGATCATAATGAAAATGATAATAGCTGGGGAAGAGGAGGAGGAGGATGATGATGATGGTAGCTGATGATAGTAATGAGAATTATACCTGGAGAAGATGAGTTATGTGATACTATGACTCCTGAATGTGTAACCAGTGACCCCTATCTTGATAATCTGATTGACTTCTAGCAGTGACTCTTAGCACAATCATGTGTTCCAGCTACGCACTCACTGGAACTTAAAGTTTTATCTCATTTCCTGTCTCTGGTGTGTGATAACTTGAGCCCTACCTTAGTTGTGAATGATCCAGCTCGGGCATAGTGGTTCATCATCTGGTCTTTTCGTAAAAATCGGCAGTCAATAACATCTCTTCTTGTTGTCCAGATGAAATAAGGTACCTCATTGCGAACAAGCCGGGACTAAAAATTAAACATAATACAATAAATCCAACTTTGCACAAAATGTGTGGTACACAAGAACCCTGAAATCCTGTTGGCAATTTTATCCATAAGCTATGGTAATACCTCAGAACAGTATCACAGATACAGAACCAAAATTGCTATAAACCACCTTATATATCAGGCAAATAAGAATTATTGTATTTCTTAAGCCCCCCCACATCTGTCAGAATAACACAAAAGCCTATGACTCAGGCTGCTGACATCTGTGTCACTATATGCTATCAGTGAAATTCCATTATGTTCAAGATAGCATAGAAGAGGGGCTCAGCCATTCTGTAATGCTACACTAAATACAAGTTTTAGATCCTTCTGCTGGTATAACATCAGGAAGGAGCATGCCTAAGATGTACCACCCTCTGCCCTGTAATCATAGATTTTTATAAAGCATTCAATGTCACATTCACTCAATAGGATTCAAAACCATTTTATGTTAATGAACTCCCATTAGGTAAGTATGAGATAGACAAAATAAGCTCAATTGCATCTCATAGGCTCCAATAGCCCCTGAATATGCTTGCTATGCATGCAGTATTATGGCTGCTAAACAAAAGGAGGTATGATATAGGGCTATGAGCTTCAATTAGACACATTGCCTCCTGCTTCTGATGGGGTTTTTACACTAAAACACAAGTGTGATTGTGTACAGCTGTGGCTTAGAGTGACAAAACACTTCATCTGCCCCCAAACAGCACCATCTGTAGGACATTAGTGCTATCACAGGCATGTGGGTCCCCCCCCCCACTCCCATGTAATGCCTACAGTTACACTGCCAGCGTACAGGCTGTTACCAAAACTTTAGCATTCCTTATACCTCCTTACCCTCCCTTCTTCACTTATTTTCTTACTGCTATCTAATTCTCTTACCTGAATTTCTATCTAAATATACCACAAGCCTTTTTTCCCATACTTCATATTGTAATTCCTATTTGTATTAGACTAACTTACCTTTAATTTCTCTTCAAACTGTCTAAAATTTCTCTAAATATTAAATGATTGTCATATATCTTGCATCGATTCTTAACCAATGTTTTATATTATGTCTAATTTGTTATCATTATTTAAACTGCAGAGTTTTTTTTGTATTTTGAAGAATATAAGATTACTGTTCTTAAAATGTTTTGTAATAATTTGGAGCTTTTCTCTCTGGGCCTCCACTGAAAATGGGCTTCTAGCCAGTCAGAATTTCCCAGTAATCAAATGTCAATAAATAAATAAAATGGCAATTCATTTTGTATGAGAATATTGTTACTTTGGAAGGTTAGAATGCGGTAAGAAAGTTGCTTGCTCTAACCTTGCATGTTCCCTCAGTCAACCAATTTTTATAAAATTAATTAATTATATAAATACTTATGCCTAATACAAACAAGTTTTCAACAGGCAGGACACTGAATTAAATGCAGTAGCTAAGTTAAGGTGCATCACCTTGGCCACCATTCTATTGTCTTAACACTTCAGCAAGATTCATGCGAAAGGTCATGAGGTTCATAGAACATAAACATCCACCAGAGAAACCATGTTGGTTTAGGTCCATATTTATGGTAAGCAGGGGTAGAGGTTTCTCCATTAGAACTCGCTTAAAGGTTTTACATATGTTGCTTGCTAGGGTTATTGGCCTTTAGTTACCCATAGCACTGAATTTCCCCAGATTGAAAATTGGGGATCACAACATCCTGCTTCTATAATGACAGCACATAACCAGGGTTCAAGCAATGTTAGAATAAACAGGTTAGACAAAGGACCAATCTAACCTTAATCCTGTTGATGAAGTATCCACTCAGGTCAGTTTTAGTTTTATTTAAGGCAGTTCAGATCATGTCTTCAGTAATAAATGGACATAAACAAGAATTATTAGAGTTATACGTTAGGCTACATCTGTATATGCTTTTCCAGATGTACCAAACCTTAACCTGTTCTTTCCCTGAGGTTATGTGTGAACCTCCCATAGTTAGAGATGATTTACTGGATGTTTCTACTGCATTCAGTCTTATATGTTTTATGTATGTATTTATGTACTTATTTATTTATTGTCCATGGCAAGTAGAGCTGTATTAATTGCCTTACCTACATTTCTTCTCCTTCTAACTATATATTTACATTTGTTGCATCTTTCCTTGTTTTTTTTTTTTGTTTTTTTTAAGGAAGGATACTTTCTAAAGTGCTTTCATTGTACTTTTTCTTCTTCACAAGAATACATTTTAAAAAGTGTTCTTCAGAATGAATACCATATGGGTTTGTGGTAAAAGTAATGCAGAGTTGGGATCATTATGGGTACACAGCCACTTGGTGAGAAAACAATGTAGGCATTTATATCTGTATACTGAAACTGTTGCAAGAGTTTTCTTGATGAAAAACTTTATTTTCATGGACTTTGTGTAGTGACGTTCTCTGGGTTATAATTTCTTTAACATTGGTAGTCTTAGAACAGCCTTTAAGTATTCTAAATGTAATACAATGTGAACCTTACCAGTAGTGCAAACATGCCATCTGGGTCATTATCCTTTTCATCATATTCTTCAGGACTTTCATCACCTGGTAGAAATAAAAAGAGTCTACTGAGTTAGTATTTCCCATTTAAATGGAAATATATTAGACTACAGGTCAATGTTCTTATTGGTTATGATAAACAAATGTAAAACACTGCTTACAAGAGAAACATTTTGCAAAAACATGACAAACTATAATCTACATCTGCTTTTCAAGAAAATAAAAAATACATATACAATTTCTTTGCAAAGTATCAATCCAAATAGCATATGATACCCAGTCTTAGACTGTTCACCAAAACAGAAAATTGCTTCTCTGCTGTCAGCAGTGCACTTCCTTGTGTGCTAAGATAAATTTAGATATGGACACGTAGAAGGATTATATGTTTTTCAGTAAATATATCACAGGTGATAAAACAAAAAATGGCACATGGAGATCATTATAGCAGATGACCCTAAGTCACCTGACAAAATGGCAAGGTGATGAGAGCTGATAGCTGAAGAAAGACATTAGGAGCCACTAACAAACTGGGTATGTGTAACAATATGCATACAAGCCACATATATGTATGTGTATGTAAAATACAGGCAAATAAGTAAAGGGACAGGATTAGGAGAAAACTTAGTAGTGAAAATATGCCATGCAAGGGAACCTGAGAAGCAAAATGCCAGTGTCATTCAAGACAGTCTACGAAGTAAAATGCCAAAACTTCAAGCATTAATCAAATAACCGTATACAAGTTTTTACAGCTCACACTCATTAATTAGAAATTTAACTGTTAACATTTCTACAAATGACCTATTACACGTTTTTACAGCTCACACTGCATTAATTAGAAATTTAACTGTTAACATTTCTACAAATGACCTATTACACGTTTTTACAGCTCACACTGCATTAATTAGAAATGTAACTGTTTACATTATAAAAATAATCTTATATAAGGTTTTATAGCTCACACTGTGAATAATACTGTAAAGGCTACTGCTATGAATCACATACCATCATCACCATCATCACTGTCATCACCATCATCATCATCAGTTTCTTCATCAGCTGTTTTTTCTTTTTTCTTTGATCTCTTGGGAACTTTAGGAAATGTCTTCTCCACCCAGCCCCTACTCTGCAGAGCAGAGCGAATAATAGGATATGGACCATGTATTGTGAATATCTTCTTGAGCTGTACAGCAGATGATAAATGGGACATACAATGAGAATAATAGCATTACATGGGGCTTGGCTTCAGATATTCTAATAGTGTACCCCATTTTCACAAATTATTTATTTCTCACTCTCTTATGTTGCATTGTGGTGGGCATTCCACACAACTTTGATTAAGTCATATTCCTGTCCCACTGACTTGGTCCCTTCATACTGAGAGATTTTCCAAAACATTCTACCTCAGTGATGTAATTCTCCTGACCTGCACGTAAAGGTGGATGTCTTACATTCCCTCCTGTTTTTCCCTGCTAGTATGTCAGTGATAGTTAAGTATCCACCTCCTCATCCCACTTTCTTTGTGCCTGTTAAATGGATACATTCCTTCTTCTCAACTTTCCTGGTTTCCTTTATTTCCCTTCCACCCACTCCAACTGCATTCCCAACATCTGTCCTTACTTCCCATAGCCTCATTTCTCAAAATATGTATACAAAAATGAGACTTGCCATACTGCATACATGGAAAGATCTTCTCTTAACTGCAGTTTAATAATGACGTTTCACTGTAGGGAGGATTGTGAAAAGATTAGACTGTACTATTTCTTCTTTTGTGCTAGCCAGTCCTGTTTTCTGTACAACAAACATTGTGGTTGAAATACTGTAGAAATCCCATATCTCCCAAATCCCCCCTTTGTATCCCAAATTCCAGCTCCAGTACTGGTCTTCAGTGGTTCCTATATTTGATCAATATTTATTCTTCTACTGCATTCCTGCAGTAAAAGGAATGCTGACCACATTGCAGGTGCTACTGTCATTAATCATAAATCACCACATTTTCTGCATTTTAAGTCCATGTCACATTCAGAATTTTCAGTTCAACTTTGAACACCAACACTTGTGACTCACTGCTTATTTGTCAACACTGCCCCTGTATGATACTGCCTACTGACATATATTTACCTATTATGGGGCTAACACAGAGACATACTCTATTTAAATCAATGAGGCTGCACTAAAGTCTGTTGCTTAATATCTTATAATTGCTATACACAGATAAAAAGTTTAATAGCTTGATTATTATACTTTCTTAATCAAACTACTGGATTATTTTAACAGTGTATGACCATTATAAAGTATGAAAAAGATGCTTTATTGAAGCACCGTTGATCTGAAAGGATAATAGACTTACATGAGCTTTGCAATGTATAATTATAGATGCAGGGATTCTGAGTACCGTGGAACTGTAATCAGACTGTTGAAACATTATTTATAGAACAGATATATGCGCTGGTACAAATGCAAAATCATGACTACGATATCCATAAATCCAGAAGCAACCACCAGAGATTAGGGCACAATTCCTGCAGCCATGTTCTAACCACTACTGAAAAAAGAAGTTATGTACTTACCATAATGTTCCATCTGTGTTGTCTATTTTCATTTATCCTTGACATGTGGGATTCCGTTCCATTATTGGAACTGACTCGGCTGTTACTGCAGCTCACAGAGGCCAAAAACTCTTGAGCTTCACCTTTAACCATAATGCCCCTCTCCCAGTTGCCTCAGATCAAGTTCGCAGATTAGAAATAAAATATAAATAAAGAGGCCTTAGTGGAAACCATATCTGCTTGCCCTAATAAATATAAGTAATATGAAAGTATCAGCTCCACCAAAAAGTCTTCAAAGGCTGGGGGATGGAGGGAGAGGAGGCAAGGATAAATGAAGATGGACAACACAGATGGAATGTTGTGTTAAGTACATCACTTCTTTATCATATCAGATATTGTCAATCTTCATTTTATCCTTGACATATGGGACAGAGTTCCCATCTTCCTTAGACCTTGGGAGGCCTCATGGAAAGACATTCCTGAGCACCATTGAACCAAAAGATTTCTTCCCTAGAGACCAAATCCAATTTGTAATGAGTAATAAAGGTATGGAGAGAAGCCCAAGTTGCTACTGCACATATATCATCCACTGAAGCCCTTGATTCAAAAACTGCTGAAGTGGCTACAGATCTTGTAGAGGGTGCCTTAACGGGCCTAGGCAAATCAATTTTCCTGTTGTTATAGATGAAGGCTATACAATCCCTGAGCCATCTGGCTAAGGTCAGCTTACTGACTGGTTTACCAAACCTTGCACTTAAAAAGGAGATAAAAAGTTGGTCAGATTTTCCAACGCCTTTTGTTGTGTGAAGATAAAACCGTAACTGTCTGTGAACATCTAGCAAAAGCAGACAGTATTCACCTTTGTTTAAAATGTTTGGAAAAGAATACAGGCAAATTAATAGTCTGACTGATATTAGGCTCTGACACTACCTTAGGCAGAAAGGTGGGATTTGTTCACAAGGAAGCTCTGTCTTTGTGAAAGATCAGATAAGGGGGTTCACATGATAAGGCCTGATTTCTGAAATCCTCCAAGCAGAAGTTATTGCCACTAAAAAAATGTTTCCAATGAAAGAACTTTAGATCTCAGCCTGCAGAAGGTTCAAAAGGGGAACATACAATAGATTGCAAGACTAGGTTTGGGTCCTAAGGTGGCATCAGGTCTTGAAGTGGGGTTTCAACAAATGTGTCCCTTTTAAGAAAGACTTACAAAGTCTATGAGAAGCCACGGAACATTCTTCCAAACCGACATGGAAATCTGAAATTGCTGCTAGCTGTATTCTGATAGTAAAAGGAGAAACTCCTGCATTGAAAGGTGAAGTTAAGAATTCTAAACTATTATGAATAAAAGTGGAAGAGGGGTTGATATCCCTTTAATGCACCTAGATTGAAAATCCTTTCCATTTACTGTTATGTAATTTCCTGGTAAAATGTTTATGAGAAGCTAGAAGAAGTTGGCGTACTGGGGAAGAAAGGTTACGATGCCTGGCAACTAGTGGAACTGGAGGAACCATAATTCCAGCATGAGGTTTAGGATGTTTGGGTGAACTAGTCCATCTGGATGGGACAGAAGGTCTGGAGTTGGATCCAGAGTCATTGAATTAGGTAAGGCCAAAGAAAGGGGAACCATATCTGTCAAGGCTAAAAGGGAGCAATGAGGATTACCTTGGTCTTTAACCTGAGGGCTTTCTGTAAGAATTTTGGGATTAGAGGTATCAGAGGGAAATGCATACAGGACACTGGAGAGCCAAGTGTGGAGAAGAGTGTCTCTTGGTGACTTCCTCAGCGGGGGAATCAGGGGAAAGTAGTTGCTGCACTTGTTGTTTAGGGGAGAGGTGAACAGGTTGCAGCAAAGCTGGCCCCATTGATGGAATATCTTTTCCGTCACTTTTGGATTGAGAAACCACTTGTGAGGCTGAATAATACATCTGCTCAGTCTATCTGCTATCACACTGCTATCACACTGGAACTCCCCGGAATGTGCATTGCTATCAGAAAATGGTTGGAAGAGATCGCCCACTGCCACACTCTGAGTTCTACTCAACGAAGGGGATAAGACTTTGTTCCTCCCTATTTGCTGATGTACCAAACCACTGACATGTCTGTTTGAATCTCAATTGCTCCCACAGGAACAGCAGACTGAAAGGTTTGCAACACTACCAGCACTGCTCTTAGTTCTAGAACACTGATATGCAAGTTGGCCTCTAAGAGAGACCAAATGCCTTGGACAGTCTTGCCCAGAAAATCCCCCCCGACTCAATCTGGGAGGTGTCTGTGGTCGCTATGACCTTGGGTTCTGCAGGTACGAAGGGGTGGCCCAGGAGAATTTCTTTGGAATGAATCCACTAAGCTAGATCCTTCCTGCAATGAAAAGCATAGACCACTGAAATGTCAGCAGCCATTGTAGAATTCTCATGTGAAATCTGGCTAGGAGAACTAGAGTTACTGTTGCTGCCATTGAACCTACAGCTTGTATAATTAGTCAAGCAGGTACCTTCTTTCTGTGGATTATCTTCTGAACCGAAGTTATGATTTTTTGAAGTCTCACTGGAAGAAGGGATGCTACGGTTGTTGTCGTATCCAGTAGTGTCCCTATAAACTCTAAGTTGGAGTCAAGTGAGATTTTTCATGATTTGCAGTTATTCCTAGGTATGCACAGGTCTTGAGAGTGTAATCCCTTACCTCTATCAATTGATCCCTGGTCAGAGCGGTAATGAGCCAGTCGTCCAAGTAAGGAAATATACAGAATCTCTGCAGTCTCAAGTGAGCTTCTACAACTGCCACACATTTGGTGAACACCCTGGGGGTTGCGGTGAGACCAAAGGGCAGAGCTCTGAATTGGCTCCCAGCCAGAAGGGGAGGAATCTCCTGGAGCATTTGTCTATTTCTATGTGGTAATATGCATCTGGAAGATCTATCAAGCACATCCAATTGTCCTCTTCCAAAAACAGAAGAATGGACTGTACCGTGACCATCCGGAATTTCATTTGTCAAATTGATTTGTTCAAAACACTAAGATCCAAAACTGATATCCAGTCCTCTGTCTTTTTTGGCACTAAAAGGAATCTTGAGTAAATTCTGGAACCTGTCTGATCTGGTGTGACTTAATGGATGACTCTTTTGTCTGGCAGTTTTTGAATGTCTATTACTGTTGGTACCATCTGAGTGGGTGGAACATCGGGGATTTTTTTTGCAAACAGGGGGAGGATTGGAAAAGGGTATGACATAACCTCTGGATATGATCCTTTACACCCAAGAATCTGTTGTTATATTTAGCCAGTCATTTTGGTACAAGGATAAGCGCTCCCCCCCAACTGCCTACAGAGGAAAACAATTGGGACCCTTTTCAGGAACTCTGAAAAGGCTTACCCAGGAAGGAGTCCCTGAAGCCCTGCCTCCACAGGAAAACAATAAAGCCCCTTTTCATGAACTCTATGCTTACCTGGGAAAATGTCCCTGAACCCCTCATTCGGTAATCACTTCTGCCACGTGGATGATGTCTTTCATTGTAGTTCTCCCCTCTGCCCCTGGGAGAACTGGCACCAAGTGTGTCCTGGATAGGCCCTTGGGATGCTTTGAACCACATCTTTCCACTGCTCCTCTGATTCCTTGAAAAGGATTTTTGGGGAGTGGAAAACATATGCTCACTGCAGAAAGGGTCTTACCATCCTTCTCACACCTGGATAATGTATCTCTAACTTTTAGACCAAAAGGTACATTGAAGAATAAAGACCTTAATGGTTCAGCAAAGTCACAAAGGCACATCCAGGCATGTCTCCTGATGGCTACACCTGAACCCACTACCCAGGTAGTCCCTTCGGCTGCATGCACAATGCCTCATGGATGAATTTGACACAGACTCGAGGGTGGCCAACTGGGAGGCAACCTTGTCTTGGACTCTCTCAGTAACAGATCCTGCGAGGGTATCTGACAGGTAAAATGTGCCAGGAATTTCAAAGCCCTTAAAGCGAAAGGTCGACAAAGTATAAAACTGTTTGCCAAACCTAGCCATTGCCCGAGATTCTCTATTGGGTGGATGGATAGAGGAACTCTCTTCAGCAAGTTCCTTTTTGGCGGTGACTGCTATGATCATGGCATCAACTGGTAAATCTTTGGACCAGAATTGCTTCTCCTCAGGGGTGGATAAAATCTGGTCTCTTGGGGATAGGTTCAATAGTGTATGACGCCTTCCATGCCCACTATGAGATCAACTGAATGAGCTCATCAGTGGGCAGAGTCACCCAAGAGGTAGATGGGCAAGTACCAAAAGCCTGCAGATATACCGACTCCTCTGAAGAAGGATTTTTGGGACTTCCAGTTATCCCTCTGGTTCAAAACTTCCAGGATGTCTCCAAAGAAGACATCATCAGGGGGTGACCTTGGGGAACATTCCCCTCATCAAAATCAGTGGGGAATCTAAGTACTTCGTCTTGCACTTTTTCTTCTGAGGAACCTCCTCTGGGGGATAGTCTGAGGAGATATAAGAAGAAGATAAAATCTGAATCTGTGGGACCTGCGGATTTGGCACTCTGTGCCCCAGTGGAGGGACAGGTCAAATAAGGGAGTGTGAGGATGGGATATGTTCCAAGAAGGAAGGGACCAACTGAGTGATTGCTGTGGACAAAGTCCTCTCCATTGTTTCGAAGGCTAGTCCCCCCAAAGAGGGAAGGGATCGAAGAACTGAAAGGGACTGCCTCAGAACCTTGGTCACACCCCACTCCAATGAGACAGCCCCCCGAGACAGAAGCTGGGGCTGAACTGAACCATGCCACAGCTCCAAAAAAATTTGGAGTTGACTCCGGCTCCTGGGAGTCGTCAAGACAAATTCGGTTCCAGGAGGTCTCCAGAGCCAACAGAGCCAAAGAACTCAGGGTAATAATCAGTTCTGAAGAGAGAGTTCTCTGGAACTGAAACAGTTGGCACTGGATGACTCAGAGCTGACATCTCTAAAACCTCAGATGAGGTCAGAGGAGTAGTAGTTAAGGGGGTAAAGGCTGAATTGGTTCCAAGACTCAAAGGGGTCAGAGCCAAGGGGGGTCCTCTAAGTCCTTTCACCCACAGAATTGTATTCACTAGTCTCTCCACATCAATTTCTGTGAGACTTTGATGGAATGGATAGAGGCCTGAGAAGGTGATTCAGGTCTTTGTAAAAAGACCTCAGGCAATTTACCAGCAAAAGGGTCAATAGATGGTGAATAAACCACTCTTGGCAAATCAAGTTGTTGAATTGTTTGTGCTGAGGTAGTCTGAGTAGAAGAAGAGGTGGTGAGGTGTTTTTCCTGAGTCAGTATTTGAATTTCCTGTTATACCGAAGATTTTGGTGTCAAGGTCTTAGGAGCCAAAGCAGTTGTGGGTACCGATGACTTATTTTCTTTGTGAAGCCAAGGATTTATGCTTCTTGTGAGTCAGTTCCAAGGGTGATGATGGAGCCAACAAGCTTCTCTTTTTGGTCTTTTCTAAATGTGCGGAAGAAGAAGGGGAAGAAATATTTGTTTTACTCTTTTTAGCAGATATGGCTGCCCCAAAAACTGAAGGAATTAAGCCCTTCAATATCAATTTATTCTTTCTCTCAACAACAGCTCTGTGGTAAATGCTACAGACCCTTTGAAGACGTATGGCACCTAAACAACAGATGCACATGAGATGAGAGTCTGAAAGGAGAATTTTGTGGCCAAACTTCTGGCATTTTTTCAACCTTGATGACACAGGATGAAAATAAACAAACACCACACTTCTATGTAACCAGACAGGAGAATACTAGAAATAGATTTTTTTTGAAAGGGAAAGAAAAAGGGAACTATCAACAATGGAAGTTTTAGGTACACCAAAGTATACAGAAAAAGCAGAACAGAACACTGTAAGGAAAGGTGAACTATCAACAATGGAAGTTTTAGGTACACCAAAGTATACAGAAAAAGCAGAACAGAACACTGTAAGGAAAGGTGAACTATCAACAATGATAGTTTTAGGTACACCAAAGTATACAGAAAAAGCAGAACAGAACACTGTAAGGAAAGGTGAACTATCAACAATGGAAGTTTTAGGTACACCAAAGTATACAGAAAAAGCAGAACAGAACACTGTAAGGAAAGGTGAACTATCAACAATGGAAGTTTTAGGTACACCAAAGTATACAGAAAAAGCAGAACAGAACACTGTAAGGAAAGGTGAACTATAAACAATGGAAGTTTTAGGTACACCAAAGTATACAGAAAAAGCAGAACAGAACACTGTAAGGAAAGGTGAACTATCAACAATGGAAGTTTTAGGTACACCAAAGTATACAGAAAAAGCAGAACAGAACACTGTAAGGAAAGGTGAACTATCAACAATGATAGTTTTAGGTACACCAAAGTATACAGAAAAAGCAGAACAGAACACTGTAAGGAAAGGTGAACTATCAACAATGGAAGTTTTATGTACACCAAAGTATACAGAAAAAGCAGAACAGAACACTGTAAGGAAAGGTGAACTATCAACAATGGAAGTTTTAGGTACACCAAAGTATACAGAAAAAGCAGAACAGAACACTGTAAGGAAAGGTGAACTATCAACAATGATAGTTTTAGGTACACCAAAGTATACAGAAAAAGCAGAACAGAACACTGTAAGGAAAGGTGAACTATCAACAATGGAAGTTTTAGGTACACCAAAGTATACAGAAAAAGCAGAACAGAACACTGTAAGGAAAGGTGAACTATCAACAATGGAAGTTTTAGGTACACCAAAGTATACAGAAAAAGCAGAACAGAACACTGTAAGGAAAGGTGAACTATCAACAATGGAAGTTTTAGGTACACCAAAGTATACAGAAAAAGCAGAACAGAACACTGTAAGGAAAGGTGAACTATCAACAATGATAGTTTTAGGTACACCAAAGTATACAGAAAAAGCAGAACAGAACACTGTAAGGAAAGGTGAACTATCAACAATGAAAGTTTTAGGTACACCAAAGTATACAGAAAAAGCAGAACAGAACACTGTAAGGAAAGGTGAACTATCAACAATGATAGTGCTGATACATGTAAGTGTATGGGAAGGGCTCAAACATAGTAGTAAAGGTACACTACTGTACAGAAAGGTAAAAAACAAAGAAAGAAGATGTTTTTAAAAAAAATTATCAAGAAATATTAATAAAATGAACTTAGCTTGAGAGCTGAAGGCAAACATGTCTGTCCAGAAAAGGGACCTGGGGAAACTGGGAGAGGGGTTTTTTGGGTAAGAGTAAAGCTCGAGAATTTTTGGCCTGCATGAGCTGCAGTAACAGCCAAGTTGGTTCCGATATCAGACCCAAACCCCATATGTCAAGGATAAAATGAAGATTGACAGCATCAGATACAATATTCAGTGATCAAGTAAGGCTTTCATACATCACTGCACTGAAAGCAGAAACACTGCAAATCTCCTTCTTTAGTATCAGGCAAGTATTTTTGATTAGTTTCTGTACAAAACCAAGTACTCTTAGGAGTAGCATAAATAGGAGTCACACAATAATTTATTTGTATTTATTTTGAACAGCAGGTGAATCACAGTGATCAGATGTCTTCAGTTAAGGGAGACCGAAGAAACCAGATCCAAACAGAAAGAAAAAGATACGCCCATAAAATAAAATTACTGAATCATTATATAGCTAACAAAACTATAAAATTATAAAAATATATATATATATATTATTTGTTTAATAAAACAGACATTGTGTTAAACTAATTGAAAAAAAACTGCTAATTACAAGCAATGACACTTAAAGAGAAATACTAATGTGAAGCCAAATTAGTAGCATACCGGCTGGGAGTGAAGGGTAAGCCTTAAACTGACACTTAAAAGACCTCTATGGGCAGAAACTGAAAGAAATATTTTTTTCTTATCCTGTCATAGCGTTCTACAATATCCAAACCTACCAGCAGTAGAATAACCTTTTATTACAAATTTTATTTGTTTTTTTTATAACCCTGAATGTCATCATGGAGGCAAATATGCTGGTATGATCTTGTTATCTTGGAAAGCTACTACTTTTCCATAATGGACGGACAGGTCACAGCTGATGAGATTACAATGCCCTTATCTATCTTGTTAGATCACAGTCTCATTCACTTAGAATGGAAGTAGTGAGAAATACTCTCAAGTTTAGTACTCCTCAATAAAAAATGACAGGGACTTTTTTGCAGTGACTCTTTCATGTTTGTTTTCTATATATGTGTTATTTGACAAAAGTTTTTGCAAAAGGACAAAGAATTAATTGAGTTTACATATCTTTTTAAAAAGGCAATGTTTTTGAAGTTTCAAATCCTGTTTTCCTTTCCTGAGCCAGCCTATGTCATATTTTCTGGCTTGCAAAGCTCAGCTAATTAATGAACTTACACTTTTCAGACTTATTCACTTTCAAACTACAAAATGCTTACTAGGTTTATGGCCCCAGCGAAGGGAAAAATGCAGCATTATATGACAGTAAAGTCAAAGAGCTGCACATTTTGAGCCTGAATAGCTTTATAAGCTCAGTACTTATGAAAAAAATGAGGTAAGGGTATCTTGCTGTGTTATTTTATTTGACAAAAAGATTTTTAGCTGTGTCAGGCAAAATGATGTTAACTACAAGTGAGACATATTCCTAAAGAAAGTGTTATGGGGTTTCATTCATTCCCAGTATGATGTACATTGGTAGAACAGAAATACCACAGAGCAGAAGAAACTGCTTTTTTAATACATAAACATTTGGGGATTATTCTTTATGGAAAGAAATATACTCTGGAGAAAGGAAATGGTATACATAGGGTATAGTTGTCCTTTAGAGAATGAGAGAGTACAGTGCAGAATATAACCAATAAGAAATCCCTCCAGTATAGACACTGACGTGCCAAAAAAGCTGTATCACAGGACAAAAAACATATTTTTACAGACTTGAAAAATAGCACAGTAACTAGTTTGATCTTTGTGTGACATGTTTTTCTAAAATGGAATAAGCGGGAGGAGATGTGATTGTGTGAGATGGGCGGTAACAGCTTTTACAGATTTTTTTTTTTTATTTATTTTGACATTTGTTGACTGGGTTAGTCCAGGTGAGCCAGAAGCCAATTTTCAGTGGAGACCTGAGGAGAAAAGCTCCAAGGTAGTAACATACATATATTCAAAACAAGTACAATAAAAATATAAAATCTAAAAAAAACAGTACATAGAAGTCATAGTGAAAGAAAAATAATACATGCAAAAATGACAAAAATGTGAAACAAGCATAGATTGGACAGTGCAGAAACAGTTTTAAGTTTACAGTTATCAGGGAGAAGCATCACAGGGAGAGTACAGTAAACAATTTGCCTTTGGGAAACAAACCCGAACTGTATGCAATGTAGAGTTATTATTTAGTCTCAGAACACGGGAACAGTGAAGGATGAAAATAGTGTTGGAGATTTGGTACTAGTATAGTGTAGTAGTATGAGACCTTGTGTTACATTGTTTGAATGCCAAACTGATGCCTGGATGGTGGAGCTGAATTCACTGACCATGATTTCTGTTCTAGTAGCTGGCTTGCAGGCAATCATTTGTGAGCACTGATGTACTTCCAGTGCAGTGGAAATGACAATATGGCAGTCTACTGTGATAGTTTCAGGATGTTTTAATGCTGGTTTTCATAATGCATCCTGCTATGATGTGAATTACTCATTTTCTGCTCCATTTATTCTCCTTCACTCTTAAAGGTAGTTTAGATGACAGTAGTCCTTTAGGCATAGATGTAGATGTCTCAGCTTGTGGTCCTTTTAAACAGAAGAGATGCTGAACCAACAAATTGTGGACTAAATTGTTTGATGAACTATAATTTGGGACATCAGAAAAAAAATAAATGAATGGCAGTAGCCACATACAGTGATAAGTCTACAGCCAGACTGACTTAGTTTTGTAAATCATAGATGTGCTTGTAAAATACAATGGTATAGAGGAATGAAAAATTTCTTAGCTGTTGAGAAGTCAGGAAAAGACTGAACTTTGCATTACTGTTTTTGGGGGGTTTGCTATGTACTATTTTTATTGTGCATAGCAGTTTACTAGGAATCATCTTTGAACATTCTAAAAAAGGATTAAATTCATGTTGTTATAATTTTCACCATTAAAAATGCCAGTCACCCTTTTGCCTACCTATACATTTAATTTAAAGCTGGAGTAGGAACAAGGATTTGCCCCAGTAAGTAAGTAATTCATGGGTGTCAGAGGCACAGAGACAAGCAGAGGGTTCATTTGGGGAAGCAGTGCATAACAATACTAATGAGTGATCTGGGAGACAGATACAAGGTATTCGAAAAGAGAGTGGTGACATCCTGACCTGGAGGGGCAAAACCTGAGGAGAAGAAGAGATGGTAAGATGTAATACCTGGAGAGGCCAGCAGTGTCATATGTCTGAGAGGTATGTTTATGACCAGTTAATTTGTTTCACTGTGTAATATTGGGTTCCATTGCCTTCCTCTCACTTGAATGCTAGGTGACTCTGAACAAGTCATTTCTCCGAGCAGTGCTCCCAGGTCACACCTGAGAAAACCACTTCTGCCTGATGTGTTCACCTGCTTAATGCAGGAGCAAAATAAAACATATTAATGAAGGTCCATTTACTACCCTCCCTCTATGCACACTATATTTAATATGCCACCTTTGGGTGTCTGCATTCTACATAAACTCAGTCCTCTTTTCTACTGTATTTTTCCATTCTGTTCCACAGTGCATCAATTTTTACAAGCAGCTTAAAATGCTGTAATTTTCTTTAACCAATTTGATATGGTTTGCTTTTGGTTCACCTTTTAATTCCCCCTCCCTTTTGCATGCCCAGAGCTGACCATTACCTACCTGGGTGCATCATTTATTTTTTTTTACTTTGCGTGCCCCTGGTACTATCCCATAGGGTTGGGAGCATTCCAATGGACAGCTGGGAAGAGGAAGTAGAGCAGAGCCATCTGCATTGTCACATATGCTGACCCTGCACACAAGGGAGGATTTTTGGTATGTCCTAAAAGGGAAGGTACACACACGTTACAGCATGCAAAATCAGATAACCCCTGTCTCCCCTCAGATTCTATACTGTTTAGTAGCAATCTGTCCTGCAATTATAGCACATTCCATCACCAGGGCTGTGTCTTCATCATGTACAGAAACCCCCTCCTCCCAGGGTGGGTGGTCCAACAAAGGCACTCTTTCCCCTTGCCTGCCCTACCCCTGGCTCCTCCATTGTCTGAGCTAGTAGTCAATCTCAAATTGCCTGGATTGCATTGAGGGTTCCATCCCTCTATGCAATAGAGCTGAAATGGTTTACCTTTTACTTCCTTTCTCCTTCTTGATATGCATCTACTCATTCCCCTCTCCTTGTTGTATTCTTCCTATCAGGCCCCTCCCCTTACTCCTCCCACTTTTCTTCATTCCCCCTTATATTCTTTCGTATACATTCTGTATTGTGAGGCTTTTGTTTTTCTGTTATTGCTCATGAGAAAATAAAGTATTAATTTCTTCAGTTGTCCTTAGCAACTTGGCTAATACTAAACTTGGCATAAGTTTTGGTTACATTTATTACCACCCTGTTTTCTTATACTCCCTCTATATTTTTAATGTTGTTAAAGAGTTTTCTAACCACTCTTTAGTTCCATTCTGTTGTCCCTGTGACATCAATAACTAATATATGCACATTGGGTTTGATCCTGTTACCATTCTTTATTTGGACTATATCATTTGAATAATTGTCTCTTAGCTACAGAAAAAAAGAGTGCAGTTATGCTGATGTGTCTAACAATATCTAATCAGATAAAGACCACCCATGACTGGATTTCTTATCCAGCAGTCTGAAGAACACCTTCACATACAAATTAGTGTTGCTATGCTTGCAGACTGTTAAATAAAGGGTATCTAAATACACTCTGACAGGTCATAATCTACACCGTTAGCATACATTATTTTGGGGGTATCCAGTGAAATGCTGCCAGTGCTTCCTAATCTCTTTCTGTTTCTGATGGAGACCACACACACACACACACACACACGTGTGTGTGTGCACGCACCTAAACATGTACACATGCACACACACACACGAGTGCAAATTTCTCTTTCGATCTGTAACAGTTTGTAATCTTTCAGCTTTTTGTATATATTTTATTATTTATTCATTTTGTTTGGGTTTTTGTTGACTGGGTTAGTCCCACTAAGTCTTCACATCTTTTCAGAAGAGGCCTTAGGTAGTATTAATATTGCCAAAGGGACATTTGACCAGGACATGGGTAAATTCCTTACCCATTTTGGTGAGGAATTTTACATCTTCTGAGTTATCTCAACAAATGAGGCAGATGGGACATATGATTTCACACACAAGAGTGCAGCTTGCCCCTCATGCTGCATTGCAATATCAGTACCAGTAAAATGAATCCAAGCACCTGGTGTGAGAATAGAACCCACAATATTTTGGTCTTCTAGGATAAAAGATGAATGTGCTACCAGTTGAGCCAGTTAAACTGTCATAAGTTATGATTCGCCACCACTTTTTTCAGTCTGAGGGACACTGCATGCTGATTAAAGCATAATAAGTTGACCAGTTCCATGGACACAAACATAAATGTTTAACTATGGCCTGGGCAACCCAGGTTCAGTTAGAGGCCTGGGCACTGGAGAACCCAGCCAGAGAGTAATGACAGTGAGCTTGGCATTATCTCACCCATCCTGGGGGTCATGGACAGATGTGTCCCACTACAGTAGAAACACTTATGGCCTAGAACCCAACTGTATTTCCATGTGAAGTGGAGCATGATGGCATGAGCCTGCAAAGAAGAACCTAACTCTACCTTAACATAGCTGTGAAAGCATACATCAATGCAATGGCCAAACACAGCAGGCATTCTACTATGCCTCCTCACCTACATGTGGAGGGATTAAGAGCAAAAGACAAAATCTCCTGATTCCATGAAGTATAGTGGGCAGAACCTCTTGACTCTCGCTTTCTATGCCTACTGTCATCAGACCTCAGGAAATGGGGAGAAATAAATGTATCAACTGAAAATATGATCATAGGAAGACTTGTGGGAAAAAAAGAGCAGAGAAATTCCCAATAATTTAATTTCTTACTGCTATGACTGTTAAGAAAGCATCTTACCATAACCACCCAATCACATGTTCTCTGTCCTTCTAGGTATCTGTCTGCCATTAAAATGCTTCTGTTCCTGATATACATCCAGAGCCATTTCTTTCCTGTCTAATTCTGTCTCTGAGTTCTTGTTATAGCCATGCAATATTTATCACATTTTTGTTCCTGGATCACATCTTGAGCCACCCAGTATTTGCCCCATTCTATCCCTGTAGAAATGCAAATTCTGACATCATCTCTTACTTGACCATAACAGAATGAATTCCAGTCCTGCTACAACAGGAGCAATCCAGCCCTACAACATTCTGCCCCTGGAGTACATGGGAGCCTTTCGTTTCTTACTACATTTTGCCCCTGGGTCACATCTGAATCAGTGCAGACCCTGCCATATCCTGCCCCTAAATCACACAAGCTGTTATTCAATCCCTTTCATTCTGTATCCCTGGGACACACTGATAGTTATCTAGTCCCTACAATGCTCTGTCTCTGTGTCCATTCTCTGTCCCTGAGTCTCATTAGCAGTTAATTGGTCCTTTTCATTCCTCATTCCTGAGTCACAATGGCATCTACCAAGTATCTGCCCTATACTTCTCCTGAGTTGTAGCCAAAGCCATCCAATTCCTGTCACAGCCTATCCCTAGGCCAGACCAGGATGAAACCCATCTCTGCCACACTCTTTCACTGGGCCACAGTGAGAACCAAATAGCCCTTGCTGTATTTTGATCTTAGGAAATATCATTCACTTCCTGCCATATTTTGTTTGCGGGTCACACATTAATTATTCATACCCTGCCACATTTTGCCTCTGTGCTTCAAATGAATCATTCATTCCCTGCTTTATTTTGTCCCTGGTTTACACAGGAATTATTCATTCATTCTCTGACATGTTCTACCTCTGCTTCCCAGTAGCCATTTGAAATGCTGGAATCCACTAGAATGAGTCTCGAAAAACAGAAACTGAATGGTGGAAAAACAGACTTACATATACTAAATCAAGGATGGCCATTTCTTGGAATATTCCCTTTTCTCTGAGGTATGGTGATCTCGGAGGTGGTATACACACACACACACACACACACACACACACACACACACACACACACACACACACACACACACACACACACACACACACACACACACACACACACACACACATATATATATATATATATATATATATATATATATATATATATATATATATAAGTTTGGAAGGGTGTGGATGGGCTTGCCCTCTTACAAAAAATAAGTTTAAAGAGAAGAGTGATCTTTGAGATTTGCTCTTTTCCTGGGTTTTCAGTCTTTTTTTTTTGGCTTGTTGGCAATTGGCATTTCAAGTCCTAACATTTCAATAGGGATCCCTGGCTCCCACCTAGAGCTATTCATTCCCTGATACATTCTATCTCTTCGTCACACAGAATCATTCATACTCTGTCACATTTTGTGCCTGGGTTAGATTGCAGCCATTCAGTTCTTGTCACACAGGAGTTCTGGGTAACACAGGAGTCAACCAATACCTACTCTAGGTTGCCATGGTCACACAAGAGACATCCAATACTTTCTGCATTCTGCACTTGGGTCACACAGGAGCCATCCAATTCCTGCTATAGTCTGCTCCTAAGTCATAAAAGGGGTCACTCATTCCATGCTACAGTCATCGTTTGGGTCACACTTGGAGACATTCAGTACCTGCCATATTCTATCTCTGGGACACACATGAGACAGCCTCTGCCTAACACATTCTCATCTTTGGTCACAAATGATCCATCCAGTTTCTGCAGTATTGTGCTCCTCAGTCATGCAGAAGTCATTTATTATTTACTACAGTCTTTTTCTGGGTCACATTTGGAGCCATCCAATACCTGATAAACTCCAAAACCATGTTACATTCAGAGCTATCTATTCTCTGACACATTATGAACTTGGGTTTTCTGAAAAGAGGCCAAGGCCAAGTGGGTCTAACCCAGTCAAGAAAAGCATAAATAAAAGGAATAAATAATAAAATATATACAAAAAGGTAAAAGGCAACAGACTGTTCCAATTTAAAGAGTCATTTGCATGCCACTATCTCAGGGTCACCCTTAAAGCCATCCAGTCTCTGCCACAGCCTATCGCTGAATCACAGTGGGAGCCAAAAAAGTCTGCCCCACAGTATTCTTCTGGAACAGACGAGAATCATTTATTCCTGGATGGATTTTGATTCTTGATCATGTGGGTGCCATTTATTCTCTGCCATATTATGCCTCTGGGTCATACTGGGAACCATCTAGTCTCTGCCACATTCTGTTAACAGGTCACAGTGTATACTGCCTGATGCATTCTGCCCTGTAGCACATTAGAGTCATTTCCAGCCAAGTCAAATTCTGCATCTGGATCACATGCAGATTCATACATTACCTGCAGTATTTTATTCATGTACTCCCTGCCTTATTCTGCCCCTAGGGCACATGGGCATATCTTGTACTTTACGTTCTGCCCCTGAGTTATACAAGGGAATGATCCAATAGATTCTTGCATCAGTCACCATATTTTAAGTGAATCTTTACATAAGTGAAAAATGTAGAAAAAAATACAATAAAAAGTAAAAAAAAAAAAAGTGTCTATATAATGAGTGTATACCATCCTGACACTGCAGTTTTCTAAAATAATCCATTTTTTTTCACTGTTGCAGGGAATGGAAGTTTCATATTTCTAAACCAGAACTATCAAATGCATACCTTTATTGCCTTTTCTGCCAATGATCTGGCATTCTTCAGACGATCGAAACTGATCACTTGAAGGGTCGTCATGTTCTTCCGTACCCGACCTTCTATTGCAGGTGCCCCTGTTCCTAAGGAAACATGAATTTTACTGAGTAGGTAACATAGGATGATATAAATAGAACCAGTTGAGATCAGGAAAACAAGACAGTATTCTCTCTCCCTCTCTGTGTCATTCTCTCAAACACACAAACACATAAATATATAGGCATTTATATTTATACACTATACACACTTCAAACAAATGTGCAGAAATATTTAAGAAATAATAAATAGCAGGAAGACAACCTGAGGAAACAATGAAAGCTGGTCATTCCCTTGCTGGAATAAACCAAAATAATGTAATAAATACACACAAACTTCACAGAAAAACATCTCCTTTAAAAACTCCTTTGTCATTATTCATTGCTACATATGAGATAATCTACCTATTGTCACTTTTCCCTAGTCTCCCGTGACTATTTTCAATGTATAACTTATATTAGTTGCTCATTGACATGAAACTAACAGCAAACAGCAACATTCCTCAGTCGTGCTATTCTGTAAAGAAAGAATAAATATTATATCCAGTGAGTCTCTGTACTTCTGTGTTCTGCACTATACTTAAGATATGATAATTCTGTCTCAATAACCAAAAGAAAAATTACAAAAAGGCAGTGCATTTAGTAAAATGGCAAAGATGGGCACTGTGTCTTTAAGAAATGCAATGTTAAAATCCTAGCCCGCTGATTCTAATAAGGAGTAAGTGGGGGTGTTCCTGAATGTCTGACTCCCACACCATACCAATTTCTGTCAGAAAAATATCTCGGGTATAGAATAAAAGAACTGTGCACATTCTTAACCTTTTACCTTAATGCTCACTCCCATTGGCTCTTGGCACATGTATGGTAGGGTGGCATGATGTATATAAATATATAAATGTGAAAGGAACTCCTATTTACAAATTAACTGGAAGAGAGTAATCAAACAGCATACCTATATGGTTTAGTTATTCTTTGGTTAAACAGGTGTCCTCTTCTAAGGAATCTGTTACAAGACTCAGGCATGTAAATGCCATAGTTTGTGAATAAAACAAAAACAGATGCTACCACAGAAATGAAACAAGCAAAATAAAGGAGAATGATCTCTACAATTAAGAAAATTCATGAAAGAAATCAGCAGATGTCGATTCACTCAGATGAAAATAATTCTGATTGTCACAGAGAATCAGTTAAGACTTAATAATTTCTAGCAGGTAGAGAAACATAAGAAAAAGCATGTAGGTGCCAGAGAGTGACCCCCCCCAACTACGTTTGCTTGTCACTGATAAGCTGTGTACTCAGTAAGACACTGTTAACAGCTCATTTTAAGTAATAGTCTTTTTACCACTGTTAAACAACCTGGTAAGCTATGTCACAGAATCGTCATCCTTTAATGACTGTGCTGAGGCTAGAAACTATATCACAGAGGCACATATTGCAGAGGCAGAATGTCATTTAACAGTGTACTGAAGGTATAACGCTATATCACAGAGGCACTACTTTCACCAAAAATGCATTGAAAGTTGGAACCTGTCTCACAGAAGTAGGGCCTTCCAATCCTCTGAAACTGAACAGCTGTATTATAGAGTTGTGGTCTTCATTGACAGTGTATTCAGTCTAGAATGCTACATCACAGCTGCAGGCATCATAGAGGAAGGGTCTGAACTGAGAATATAATGAGGCTGCAAAGCTGTAAAACAGAGACACAGCCTTCAGTCACTGTGCACTGGGGCTTGGAACTTCAAGTTGGATATTAGTGAGGCCGGCTCCATTAACAAAGAGGTATGATTCCCTGACTTTTAACCCAGTCACCAAGGTACAATTAATGAGTTGGGTGTTGGGAAAAGTTGGTGTGCGATGCATGAGAAAAGAGGGACAATTTTCAGCTCATCAGTCTCAGAAAAGGGGACAGTGTGTCTGCGGGCTGGTATGTGGGAAGGAACTTGATAACCTCACTTGTATGATGAAGTACACTACCTACCAGAGGCTGCATGTGTGGAAGGATGCATGTGCCACTCATAAGAAATGTTAGCAAAGGTCATCATGGCCACGGGGAAGTAGTTAGGCATATAAAATAAAAAAGGTCCTGATGATGACCCAACTCTTACTTGCCATGGGAACAAAGGTCTATGTGAAATAAACGAAAGCTTGAAATGTCGAACGTCATATGGTCGAGACCATATGACCTTCATTTCAAGTGTCTGAAGGTTGACTTTAACGGCGCCATACAGTGCAAAATGGGAGAATTTCCCTTTTCTGCACTGAAGTGCAGTCTTGGAGTTGGTATATTGAAGTAGGGAGGGTGTAGGGGGTGCAGGGGGCTTGCCCCCAGCTCGCACCGTTAAGGTATGTTTTTCTTTTTCTTTTTTTTTTTATTATATATTCGAACTTCCAAATATCGACCATATGTTATCGAACATATGGTATTTGACATTTTGGAAGTTTGAATATATAACATAGACCTGGGAATAACATGGCTGGTGATCTTTCACCACTGGAAGAAATTAATGGGTTAATAGGGATAGGCATCTGGTGTTGAGGCCCTAAAAACAAAGCTTTATCATAGAGGTAGGCATCATAAAGACCAGGTCTTCATCAACTGAGATCTGATTTCAGTCAATAAACTAATATCATAGTGGCGCTGGGTTTACTGACAAAGCTGTGATGTTAGAAAGCTGTATCACAGAGGCAGGCATGGTTTTAATTAATAATGCCCTGATGCTAGAACGCTATATCTCAGAGGCGGGCATGGTTTTAATTAACATTGCATTAACACTAGAAAGCTACATCACAGATGCAGGCATGATATTAACCGACAATGCACTATCACTAGAAAGCTATATCACAGAGGCACATATGGTTTTAATTAACAATGCACTAACACAAGAAAGCTATATCACAGTGGCAGGCATGGTTTTAATTAACAATACATGAACACTGGAAAGCTGTATCACAGAGGCAGGCATGCTTTTAAATAACAATGCACGAACACTAGAAAGCTATATCACATAGGCACAACCCTTCTTATTGACAATGCACAGAGGTTTGAAAGCTACTTAAATCAAGGGCCTTCACTGACAATATCATAGGGATCATTTTTTTGAGTTGCAGGGCAGTGAGGCTAGAGTGCTGCAGAGGGGAATTTTATGTAACTCCTTCCTTATTGTTCTCTTCTAGTTCAAAGCCTGAAGATGGTCCAATGAGACCAATGCTGTACCCCAGTTAACAAATTAAGATAAAATAAAAGTAAATCACAAATTACTAAATATGTAGCTTACAGTTTTCTAGATGCTAGACTGGAATAACTCCATGTCTGAATTTCTTATTATTTGTAACATCATCTAGTAATTTTTAAAACTAGACAGGGATATGTAGTGTTTAATTAGGGCTGGCAGCTTGCTGCATAATCCAGATAGAAAACACACCACAAGCCAGTCCCTTAGTAGCAAAGCAGCTAACCTGCTGTAAGCCTGAAGAGCTGTGTGTTCTCACCACAGTAAGTCATAAAAAATGGATCTAATGCACCTTGAAGATCAGTAACAGATCACCCCACCCATTCCTTAGGAGTCAGTATGACTCTGAGTACAGTGACAGATGCATTAACCTATCTGCATAGCTTTCATTTTATAGCCCTACAATTTTGTTTATGAGAAACACTACCACTAGAACTCTCTCTCTAGTTGTGTAATGTGTTTTGTTAGGTACTGTAAATAGAAAACAAATAGCAGTATACTCTATAATTAGCCACATCTGTGCCTTATACACCAGCACAATCATTAATGTGGATTATCAACACCCCCAAATGCCTTCCAAGGACTGCAGATACATACAACTCTTGACTACAAGTATAATCTCTTATGACAGCATCCATTTTAATTGTACAGCCACTAATTTTATAATCAGATTCTACGGTATTCTTCCCAAACAAGAGTGTACTACATTGTTTCAAGATGTGTATGATTCTGCTGTCAGAAACCTAAAAGCATACGGTGTCTATAGACTCCTCGCACAGTACTGATAAAGCTGTGGTACAGGTATCAGTGCTTCCCTCCTTGTATTTAACATCACATTTTGGCATCCACAGGTGATGACTCATTTTTATCTCAGAAACAAAAGTATCAAATAACAATGGACCTGACACTGAGCCTGTGGTTCTCCAAGGGTTATATCAGCCGAGTTTGAGAATATCCACCTGCCCCCAAACAAGTCCCTTTGATTTATTAAGTGAATAGTCTGTGATGTAGTTAATGTTACAGCAGCTAATTTCTAACTCTTTTACCTTGTGAGATCATGTCAAATCCTTTGGCTGCATCAAGGTGTGCTGTATGAACTATCAGGCTTCCATCTACATTACAAGTTATTTGATCAACAAATATTACACATTTTTGAAAGGAGGATATCAGAATCTTCCCTCAAACTCCATCCCCACTCCACTGGCACACACACACACACACACACACACACACACACACACACACACACACACACACACACACACACACACACACATATTAGCATACACCCATGCACTCACACACACACACACACACACACTAGCATACACCCTCGCACTACCACATATGTATATGTATGTATATGTATATATATATATATATATATATATATATATATATATATATATATATATATATACACACACACACACACACACACACACACACACACACACACCAGTCTTGCTCTAGGAACAAGGTGAACAATTAAGATGGCCAATCATGGTCAAAGCTAAACAGGAATCTGCAAAAAGAAAAAAATAGCATTCAGCAGGGGGTTTGCTCTGATGACTGACTGCACAGTCTCAGAGTTCATTTTATATAAGTAGGGGTTGTAGGTGCTCCATTTAAAAAGGAATGTTGTTGCTATTTTGTCATAGTTTCCCCATTTCACCTTGACCTTCCTCGGCAGTCACAATCAGAGCTAAGAGCAGGAAACTTCTCATTTCCCCAGATCCATGATCACCCTTTCCGTTAATTTAATTATTTATTATTTGCTTCTTTGTTTGGTAACAGGGGTAGCGATGTGATTCCAGAGAATCTACTTCATCCACAAGCTGGAGAAGAGGATACCAATAGCTACACAGAGGCAGGAAACAACAACTGTTTACACAAACAAAGCACATATAAAAATGGATGAGAATCATACATAGCAAACATCAGTAATCTGGCGATTGTAATATCAGGAAGACATTTGATTATATCTTATGTAGGAGGGCCAGTTTAAAGGAGATTAGAGACTGTAAAGTGGTGGCCGGAGAAAGTGTAGTTAGGCAGCATAGGATGGTGGTTTGTAGGATGACGCTGGTGATCAAGAAGTGGAGGAGGAGTGTGAGGGCAGCACCAAGGATCAAATGGTGGAAATTGAAAAAGGGTAATTGTGAGGTGGAGTTCAGGGATTAGTTAAGACAGGCACTGGGTGGCAGTGAAGAGTTACCAAATAGCTGGGTAACTACAGCAGAGCTAGTAAGGGAGATGGCTAGAAAGGTGCTTGGTATCACATCGGGACAGAGGAAGGATGACAAGAAGACATGGTGGTGGAATGAGGAAGTACAGATGAGTATACAGGCAAAGAGGTTGGCAAAGAAGAAGTGGGATTGTCAGAGAGATGAAGAAAGTAGACAGGAGTATGAGGAGATGAGGTGCATGGCAAAGAGAGAGGTGGCGAAGGCTAAGGATAAGGCATATGAAGAGTTGTATGAAAGGTTGGACACTAAGGAGGGAGAAAAGGACCTGTACCGATTGGCTAGACAGATGCACCGAGCTAGGAAAGATGTGCAGCAGGTAAAGGTGATAAAGGATAATGAGGGAAACATACTCACAAGAGAGGAGAGTGTGTTGAGGAGATGGAAAGAGTACTTTGAGGGGTTGATGAATGAAGAGAATGAGAGGGAGAGAAGGTTGGATGATGTAGGGATAGTGAATCATGAAGTGCAGTGGATTAGCAAGGAGGAAGTAAGGATAGCTATGAAGAGAATGAAGAATGGCAAGGCTGTTGGCCCAGATGACATACCTGCGGAAGCATGGAGGTGTGTAGGTGAAATGGCAGTGGAGTTTTTAACCAGATTGTTTAATGAAATCTTGGAAAGTGAGAGGATGCCTGAGGAATGGAGAAAAAGTGTTTTGGTACCGATTTTTAAGAATAAGGGTGATGTGCAGAGTTGTAGTAACTACAGAGGGTTTAAATTGATCAGTCACAGCATGAAGTTATGGGAATCAGTAGTGGAAGCTAGGTTAAGAAGGGAGGTGATGATTAGTGATCAGCAGTATGGTTTCATGCTGGGAAAGAGCACTACAGATGCGATGTTTGCTCTGAGAGTGTTGATGGAGAAGTACAGAGAATGTCAGAAGGAGTTGCATTGTGTTTTTGTAGACTTGGAGAAAGCATATGACAGGGTGCCTAGAGAGGAGTTGTGGTATTGTATGAGGAAGTCAGGAGTGTCAGAGAAGTATGTAAGAGTTGTACAGGATATGTACGAGGGTAGTGTGACAGTGGTGAGGTCTGCGGTGGGAGTGACTGATGTGTTTAAGGTGGAGGTGGGGTTACATCAAGGATCAGCTCTGAGCCCTTTCTTATTTGCAATGGTGATGGACAGGTTGACAGACAAGATCAGACAGGAGTCCCCATGGACTATGATGTTTGCAGATGACATTGTGATCTGTAGTGAGGGTAGGGAACAGGTGGAGGAGACCCTGGAGAGATGGAGATATGCTCTAAAGAGAAGAGGAATGAAGGTCAGCAGGACTAAGATAGAATATATGTGTGTGAATGAGAGGGAGGATAGAGGAATGGTGAGGATGCAAGGAGTAGAGGTGGCGAAGGTGGATGAGTTTAAATACTTGGGGTCAATAGTTCAGAGTAACGGTGAGTGTGGAAGAGAGGTGAAGAAGAGAGTACAGGCAGGATGGAGTGGGTGGAGAAGAGTGTCAGGAGTGATTTGTGAGAGAAGAGTACCTGTAAGAGTGAAAGGGAAGGTCTACAAGAGGGTAGTGAGACCAGCTATGTTATATGGGTTGGAGACAGTGGCATTGACAAAAAGGCAGGAGTTTGAGCTGGATGTGGCAGAGTTAAAGATGTTAAGATTTGCACTGGGTGTGACGAGGGTGGACAGGATTAGGAATAAGTATATTAGAGGGTCAGCCCAGGTTGGAAGGTTTGGAGACAAAGCCAGAGAGGCAAGATTACGTTGGTTTGGACATCTGCTGAGGAGGGATGCTGAGTATATTGGGAAAAAGATGCTGAGGATGAAGCTACCAGATAACAGGAAAAGAGGAAGGCCTAAGATAAGATTTATGGATGTAGTGAGAGAGGGCATGCAGGTGGTTGGTGTGACAGAGCAAGATGCAGAGGACAGGAAGAAATGGAAACAGGTGATCCGCTGTGGCGACCCCTAACGGGAACAGCCGAAAGAAGATGATGAGTAAAAAGTAAATATGGCAGTGGTTGATCAGAATGAAAAATAAATCAGACATACAGAATCAACATTTGATTGACTTTCTACCTCAGCTAAACATGCATAATAATGTGAAAATTAAATCTTTTCTATATTTTATTAAAGACTGTACAAGAATTGTACAGAGTTGTCAGAGGGGTCGGCAGAAGACTGTTAGGAGGATTTTATGAACTGCTAAAGCAGACAGAGATTAGAAGCTTGAGGGTGTTGCAAATATATGACATTTTAAATGATGCGTTAATGGGAAGACAGGTGCAAGTTGCTCCCCCCCCTAAGAGGTAGTGTAAGTTTCCATCTGAACTTAGTGATTGTCACACTGTTTCTAATGCTTGCAAGAAGATCATTGCAATTGTCAGGGTCAAGAACTTTGATTGTGTCATCAGTGGAGGCTAGTGAATTAGTGGTTCATTGTATTAAAGGGGCATAAAGTGACTGAAATTAAAGAAAGAAGGGACAATACCTCTCAACTCTCCAGATTTTCGAAGAATGTCCAGATTTTTGACTCATATTTTTGGTATGTTCCTCAAAACATTTGTGATTTTCTGGAAAATCATTGGGATGATCTGAGGATTTAAGTCACTAAATAATGGTATACATTTGTGTTTCAGACTTCATAACCTTCAGAAAAATGCATGCTAAGTCAAATCCTGTTATTCTAGCAACTTTCTAAGTTTATAAGAGCAGTATTTAAAATCCGTCCCAATTTTTGGGCCTTTGTCCCCCCATTCTGTCAAGCTTTGTCCAGATTTTTTGCACTAAGAGGTTGAGAGGTATGGAAGGGGATTATTCTTCAGGCCTAAGTGGAAATGTCACATAGGACTGCCACCAGTGGAACATCCAAAAAAAAAAAAAGGACAAAAACTATACAGCCTGTTCTTCCCCCTTGCCCCACCCATTAGGGTATGTGAATGTACACTGCATCATGCTGCTGAGTGAAGAACAAGTAAATAATGTGATTAATGCAGCAATGAATTATGTGTGTAAACATTCTAGGCATGCAAAACATTATTTCACATTCTTATGGTTTTAGTAGATGGTATATTTGCTGAAGCCGTTACAGTAAGAATGCACAGCACTTGATGATTCCAAAATGGTGGTCGTTTGAGAAACACCCTCTCCTCATAGCTCTGACTTCATATATTAGGTTTTATTACTAAATACAGTAATCCTTAGATATAGACCATTTTTCTTTAAAGCCATATTTGTTAGAAGAAACTAGAGCCGAAATCTAAGCAAATATAGTGGATCTGTGCTATAGATCTACAGCATTTAATCAGTTACTAGAAGAAAACGATCCCACACGTGGATACATAGAGGCCTGAACTTTCAGCACCACAGTAAATGACAGTACCCACAAGAAGAGAAATGAAGCTAGCAATGCCAAAGGAAGTCGAAAACATGGAATTTCAAAGTACAAAGGCTAAACTATCTGCTATATCTACTTCACCGGAGAAAGAAGCAAAAAGACTGAGATCATCTAAAAGTGTACAAGAACAAATAAAGGATCCAATTAGACAGAAGACTGAAGGAGTAATACAGATGGACGAGCTGAAAAGCGCCCTACTTCCTTTGCAATCAGTCATTCAAGAACTATCTGGGAAAATGAACTCCTTCGGATCCGCAATAAATAAAATTGTTGAACTCTTGGATCTTGTAGAAGATAGATCTAATTCAAACGAATTAGAAATAGAGCGTCTAAAAGAAGAAACTAAGTCCAGAGACAAAACAATCTATGACATTCAAGCGAAGATTGTTGACCTAGAAGCTAGAAGCAGACACAATAATCTGATAATCAAGGGTCTTTCTGAAAAATACGAATCCCACCAGCTAATTGAAACCATTACACAAGTATTTAATAACTTTCTTCATGTGAGTAATCCTTCAACCACGTACACCATTGAAAGAGCACATAGAGCCCTGCGGAAACAGCAATCTACTTCAACTCCAAGACCCATTTACGTAAAAATGCTCAATTACCAAGATGTGCAAAATATTATTTCAGCTTACAAAAAATCGAACCATTTCACTTGGAACAATCAAACTATACATATCTCACAGGACTTACCCCTTGAAATTAGAGAGAAACGTCGCAAACTTTCTCCCTACTGTGCTGACCTTATAGCCTGAAAAATTAAATTTCAAATGAGGTTTCCGTGCTCGCTGTCATTTACCTTCAAAGATGCTAAATTCTCCATGTCCTCACCCAAAGAAGCGGACATAATTTTTGTTAAATGCTTTGGAGCTGCACCGTCTACATGCTGAATGCTTCCGAAAGTGGCCTTTGATTACCGAAGACTGTCTGCTATTTCCTGTATGTCTCTTAGATATCAGGTAACTTTCCAGATAAATAAATCTCCTAATTGTTAGGTTACTTTGCTCAGATCGCTCTCCGGTCTACTAGGACCATTTCTCTCGGTCTCAGTTATCCTGAAGATCCCCGGATGCAACAACAGGTGCAGGTCATAAATGTGGCACACCTGGACCCGGAAACACAAAAGCGAACTTTCACTGAAAACTATACCGCACTGGTCTTCCTGGAAAGCGTAAATAAACGAACATTGCTGAATTGCAGTAAGCAATCTACCCAGTGGACAGGAACAAAGACACAAATAGAACCATAGTGCCTGGTAAAGTGAAAGTTGAATTTTTTTTTTTTCCTCCTTTTCTTTTCTTTTCCAAACCGACAAAGCTACTATGCAGAACTGGACTGTTATAGCTCATACTTTGGGTCCTAAAACCAGACCCATTGCACCTGCATTCTGCATTTGGAGCTTTATACCTGCCTGCATACCGATAGTCTTAAAGATGACTCTATACTCCACTAGTCTAACAGTTGAATGCAGCTTATATAATCAGGAGATAGATTCTGTGTAGGTTGTTGTAGCATTACCTCCTAGGTTTAACATTTCACTCTAGTTTGCATTCCAGCTGATCACTTTTACACTATATCCCATTATACATATAGTAATTCTTATATAAAGAAATTCCCTAAAACTAATCTATTAGATACACCCTATCATTTCAACACCTATCAGCTGAACCCTGTTTAAATATTTTGGGTGTCAAAGAGTGAAATCTTGTACTATAATTGGAATTACTAGAAACTGTTCATTTGCATGTGTTAGGTCAACTCTTTCATAATTAACCATTCCCCTCATTATATTCCATTGTACTTGGAAGCTATTTGGATAAGATAAGTAGGGTTTCTGATGACTTCTTGGGGAATCAGTCTGATGTTGTATATTGAATGTAAATATTGTTGGTATTATATCTTGTTCCTATGACTCAAATGTTTAGTAAACTTATGGTTCTTTAGTGTATATAGATTTACTTCTCTCTCAATTATAGGGGCTATGTGGTTAGGCACGGGGATAGAATTGAGAGAGTTTTGTGCCACTCCTTTATCTACCATCCTATGCTACAATACCACTGAAAACTATTCTCTTTTATCCATCCTACATTCCAGATTCTCTTATATTATTACCCAGACCCTACTGGAAAATGGATAAAATCTGGAATATTACTTCCTGGAATGTCAGGGGGTTACAGAAGAAAAACAAACAAAATTTGGTGTTACATCTACTTTGCAAATCCCAGTCAGACCTTTGCTTCATCCAGGAAACTCACATGAATAATGATGAATGGACCAAAGAAAATAATAGAAAATGGGTTAGGGACATTATTTCATCGGGCTTTTCTAATAACTCCAAGGGAGTGGCAATCATTATTAAAAAGTCCTTTAAACCTATGATTATTGATAGAGGTTTTGATCAGGAGGGCAGATGGTGTTATTTTACATGTCTATCTTATAATTTAAATAAACCTGTTTTATTTCTAAACCTATACGGCCCATGCTCAGGACAGCAAGATTTTATCATGAAGGTCTATAATCTCTTACTTAAATTCCCAAACCATATCATTATTATAGGTGGTGATTGGAATATGGTAATTAACCCTAACATAGATCGCTCAAGTAAGCCAAGGGCTCTAAACTCCCAGGATTCCCTAGCGCTGAGAGAGTTAATACTTGACTTTGATTTGATGGACCCTATTTCGTTTGATCATGACTCCGGAAACAAGAATAGTTTTGCTTACTTTTCAAAATGCCACCACTCCTGGTCACGTATAGACTTTTTTCTAATATCTGACACCTTAAAGAATAGGCAAATTAAATTTCTAACTGAACCCAGATTCCTCTCAGATCATTCAAGAATCATCTTAGAGATAGGCTTTAATATTAATCCATCCTCAACGTACAAGAATTACAACTGGGCTTTAAATAGCAATTTACTAAAAGACCAATCGCTAAATGAAGAAATCACCCTTACTCTAAAGGAATTTTTCTCTCCATTCAGAGACAGTGAAATCCCCTTTGATATTAGATGGGCGGCATGTAAAGCTGTGATGAGGGGAATTTTTATCAAGAAAGCCACTTTCCTTAAGAAATTGAATAAAGAACTGGAAAATAAATTAATATCAGAGATCAAGACTTTGGATGACAAACTTCTAGAAAACTACTCCTTAGATATAGAACAACAATTACACATCAAACAAAAAGAACTATTCGAACACCAGCAATCCATCTTTACCCTTCAAGAATTGAGATAATTGCTAAATATTCTGAATCCATACAAACCCCGTCCAAAGCCCTTGCCAGACTGATAGGGTGCACACCTAAGTCCTCTAGAATCACATTCATTCAATATCACAACATACTTTATAAATCAAATACACAAATTATTCAACTATTCCACCAAATTTACACAGATATGTATGCTACCAACAACACACTTCCTTCTCATGCTGAGATGGAGAAATTTCTGTCTAATCTTACTTTCCCAAAATTAACCAAATCCCAGAAAAATGCCCTCTCAGCTCCTCTAATGATATCAGAAATCCACGAGGCTATCGATAACCTTAAATTAGGGAAAGCACCAGGTCCAGATGGTTACACTCCCGAATTTTATAAATTATTTAAGAATAATCTGGCCCCCATTCTGCTCCAACTTTATGAACATATCTCATCTAATGGTATTACTGACCGATATATTAATAACTCTAAAACTATTCTAATTCCTAAAAATACTCTAGATACTTCCAATATAAATAACTATAGACCAATTTCTCTTATGAATATAGACATAAAAATTATTTCGGCCATTCTAGCAAACAGGCTTAAAAAAATGATACATACCTTAATTTCTCCAGAACAGGCAGGCTTTATTCCCAACAGACATACCTGGGATAATACCTTAACACTAGAAACTATAATAAACCTTACCAAAAAAGAAAGAAATCCTAGATATGCTCTGATTTTAGATGCTTGTAAAGCCTTTAACAGGGTAAACTGGAAGTTTCTGTTCTTGGCACTGTCTTCTTTTGGCATCCCCCCTGACTTTATCAATATTATCAAAACACTATACAGTAGCTCTTACACTAGGTTATACATAAACAGACAATACTCTCATCCAATAAAGATTGCAAATGGTACTAGGCAGGGGTGCCCTCTTTCACCACTGTTATTCAACTTATATTTAGAATCCCTTTTCTTGTTTCTATTACAGAAAACTTATCATTCAATTCCTAAAATTCTTAAAACTAAGATTAGTTTAACTGCCTTCACTGATGATCTGAATATATACTTTGAACATCCTCTGTCTGATATTAAAAAGTTGGTGAAATCCTTGAATACCTTCGCCTCTATCTCGGACTACCAAATTAACCAAAATAAATCCTTTATCTTCCCGATCAACCCCGTATCACATAAACAATATCTAATTCCAGATGTTTCCTTTCGTCTAGACTACTCCCTTAAATATTTAGGAGTTTTCTATGATCATACCTCTTCTTCTATTCTGCAGACTAATTTATCAAAAACATGGCTTTCCATCTCCCAAGACATTTCGAGATGGCAACAGTTAAAACTCCCCATGCTTACTAAAACCTCTATCATTAAAATGAATATTCTCCCTAAGCTTCTCTATCAGCTTAATGCATCTCTTTCTTATACTTCGAAGTCTTTCTTGAACAAGATACACAAAGCATTTGCAAAGTTTATTTGGCACCCTAAATCGGTTAGAATTTCATATCAAAGACTTACCCTGCCAAAAAATATGGGGGGCCTGGCGATGCCCGATCTACTTCTATACTACAAAATTATCCAAGCGAACAGGATATTCACAATCGCAAACTATCAACCGAACTCCCATACTTGGACTCCCCCTTGGGTCAAATTATTGTACAATCATGCCCTAGATAATGACATTAACCCAAAAGCTCTACCCTTTCTAAGTAAATTAAACCTTAAAAAGCTAAAGTTACACTTTTCCTTAAAGGGTTAATTAAAACATTTCAGGAACTATTCCAATCCACTAAACTAGGAAATGCCCTCCTCCTTTTTCAGCCATTCCATCTTAACCCAAATATAAACCTGAACAGTAAAATGATTAAACTAAGTAACCTTCCATTAATTAAAGATTTTACCCTATGGGATATACATAAATATAATCATTTATCCCTAACAGAACTCCGTATGGCGTTAGACCTACCTAAAAAATATATCATCACCCTGAGGCAATTAAGAGAGCTTACCGTATCGGTACTCCTCAGCTTTCCCAGTACTGATATGGAACAAAACCAGGTGGCCACCCTACTTAAAAACTTAACTAACAAGAAAAATATGGTATCTGTTGCCTACAAGACCTTCTCCGCATTTCTAAACCAAGGAAAAATCATATTTTCAGATTACTGGGATCAACAGGGTCTAAGCCTCTCGATAGAACAGACGCTTCAGGCTATTAATTATACACTTATGTATTCGCCCTATAAAAAACTTTGCTATACACAATTTATGGTTACCAATAATCTATATCTAACTCCAGTCCACTTGAACAAATTTGATCCAGATGTCTCCACTGCATGTTCCTGTTGTTCGTATCCACATGCAGATATCATGCATATTCTGTGGTCTTGTAGATATTCTCACAGTATCTGGTGCTCACTCAAGGTTCGTTTGGAGAAAATGGGGTATCATAAATCTACACTGTCCTGGGAGATAGCGCTATTACATATCACGAGTATTTATATACCTAAATTTAAGCTCCGTGCCCCAATTATTCTCTGCCTCCTGATCAAATTTTACATTACCAAACACTGGATGGATCGCTCCAAAATATCCTGGAGGGACTTTAAGGCTCTGGCCATTAAGTACATCACTTCTCAAAAACTGCTAATAATTAATTCCGTGGCGGCTACATACCAGAGATTATGGGACTTTATCTTTCTACTCTTGTCTACTGATTAACAATTATATCCTTATAGGTACTTCAACTTACCTTTTCTACTCTTGACCTCTATACCTACTCACTTATTCCTTAGCATCTATCCGTTATATTGATCTTGGAATTGAAATTGTTTGATATTTAACTCCCTTCCCTTCTGCAGGATTATATGGGTGAATTAAGGTGCATTGTAGCATGTCATATGTTTATTCAACATTACCTTACCAATATGCAAATGGTGTCTTTTTGTTTTTTCTGGCACATATGTATATATGTATATAAGTTATATTTTGATTTACTTGTACTTACCTGTGTAAGATTAATCCACTTAATATTGTAATAATGTTTATTTTCTTTTTTGTATCTGTAAATCAATAAAATTGTGTTTAAAAAAAAAAAAGAATGCACAGCACTTAAAAAAAGTCATACTCATGTCATAAAGAATGTATAATACTCTTAATACACCCTTTTCTCTAATGTGTACCATGTATTTTCCTGAATCTGTATTTGTTCATATCCCAATATCATCTATACTGGTGCCAATAAGAGCATATGTGTATATATTTTTACTGTATACAAGTGCCATTAGACTACAGACCCATTTCCTGCTATTAAGGCTTTTGTACTTCATTAAGAATCAACATGGTGATATCTGGGCTGGTCAGACTGTCTGTTAATGGTCATATTTTACTCCTCCAAGGTTGCTAGCAAAAAGAAATAAAAGACCGCTCTGACGACAGAATTTATCTACAAATAGAAGACTGAAGCGAAACAGCATATTATTTGGAGAAAATGTACTTCTGAAATATATAGGAACTTAGGATGATTTAAAAACTGACAAATGCAAACCAAAACCTGATTTCTTCATAACACTGGCCAGCATTTCCTGACTGCCATGATTTTTTATAACGAGTAGCAACCCTAGTGTCGCACTTAAGAGTTTTAAAATTGGGGAATAAGGTGGGACAGATCAAACCATTTTTATGGGAAGAAGATTACAAGAAAAAGTGGGGTGCAGTGTGGTTTTCAAATTATAAGCTGAATAAATATGCATATTCTACAAAAAGTTGAAGGTTTTTAACATTTTTAGAGTCACAGGATAGAAGAAAGAGACCTTATTTTAGCTGGGCTTGGAGGATACCCTTACCTATGCCTGCTCTACCTTTAGGAGTGAGAAATCTGGAATATTTGTGGGACTTGAAGACACTGTGGTTGATTCTGAGTTAGGATGATAAATATGGAATGACGTGGAAGGGGGGTTTTGAGAAAAAAAATAGGTGCAATTACAATGACATTGCTGTGGAGGAGTAAAATATGGTGGAAGGAGGAAGGGACTTAAGCCTGACTAGTTTTACCAAGCAAGGTCCACTTCTATTTTTCATTTTAAAATTACTTGATTATAATTCAATCAGCTGAGCACCATTTCTTGAAGATCTTGTTTACAGATACATTTGAGAAGATCTAAGGAAAACAAAGTCATCCATATAAATGATGAGCCATTGAAAGGTGGAAGTATCAGGGAAGGAAGTTGGCAACCAGACTTAAAAGCAGAAAAATAAGGAATGAGTTTTAGGGAACATCAGAGCTGAGGGCATGGAGGAAGGGAGACTGGGTCCCAGTTTAAATCTAAAGCTTCTGTTAGATAGCTTTTAAACTAGGAAAGTGCTGTAGGACCAAAGGTAATAGAGAACTTGCACTGATGGGCCTGTAACTGTGTGACTACAAACTAACTCACCATTTTATCAACAGGAATCATCAACAAATGTTGCTGAATTTCTGGAATACATTTTTCTTTCAGTAATTATTTTAAATTACTGCATGTTGTGGAGAAAACCCTGGAGAGGTGGAGATATGCTCTAGAGAGAAGAGGAATGAAGGTCAGCAGGACTAAAACAGAATATATGTGTATGAATGAGAGGGAGGATAGAGGAATGGTGAGGGTGCAGGGAGTAGAGGTGGCGAAGGTGGGTGAGTTTAAATACTTGGGATCAACATTTCAGAGTAATGGTGAGTGTGGAAGAGAGGTGAAGAAGAGAGTACAGGCAGGGTGGAGTGGGTGGAGAAGAGTGTCAGGAGTGATTTGTGACAGACAAGTTCCAGTAAGAGTGAAACAGAAGGTCTACAAGAGGGTAGTGAGACCAGCTATGTTATATGGGTTGGAGACAGTGGCATTGACAAAAAGGCAGGAGTCAGAGCTTGACATGGCAGAGTTGAAGATGTTAAGATTTGCACTGGGTGTGACGAGGATGGACAGGATTAGGAATAAGTATATTAGAGGGTCAGCCCAGGTTGGAAGGTTTGGAGACAAAGCCAGAGAGGCAAGATTACATTGGTTTGGACATGTGCTGAGGAGGGATGCAGAGTATATTGGGAAAAAGATGCTAAGGATGGAGCTGCCACGTAACAGGAAAAGAGGAAGGCCTAAGATAAGGTTTATGGATGTGGTGAGAGAGGACATGCAAGTGGTTGGTGTGACAGAGCAAGATGCAGAGGACAGGAAGAAATGGAAACAGTTGATCTGCTGTGGCGACCCCTAACAGGAACAGCCAAAAGAAGAAGAAGAAGAAGGAGTCTAAAATGTCATGTTTGATCTTTATAGAGGAAAGACCCTGGAATATCACTGATATTAGCTAGTTCTCTTGATTGCATTCAAGGCTGTTTCTGCAGCAGTTCCATGCTGCTTTCAACTCCATTTCCCTAATTGTTTTTATTATTTTGAAATTATTGTTAATGTTTTCACAGAATATATTGGTTATTTCTTTAGGATCTGCAGCTTATCCACTTCGTCAAAATATCACATGCCTGTTTTTTTTATTTATTTTTTCTAATGGAGGAAAGGAACATTGCTGGGGGTAGTAAGACGATATCACATGAATAAAAACAACTGCATCACACATTCAGAAATGAAATAACGTAATCATTTCTGTGGATTCACATTTTCTAAGTAATGTTCATTTGTAAAGAACATTTCATGGAAGTAAATGACTCTTTGTCAAAACATCATAGGAAGAGTTGCACCTCTGTTGTATACCATACACAAAATCTGTTGCTCAGACAATAACTACTATTACACCTTTGAGTCCTACAGTGACCTAATTAAGTACGGTACTGAGCAGTGTTGTATCTTAAATTGTCAAAGCAAAGGGTTTCTCTGCATTTATAAGTGTTAGTCACATATCTTTGAATTTATTACTGCTCAATATCTGAGTTGTTTGGCTACTGCTACATACCTACAATCAACTGCATTACTAGCTGAGTGAAGTACAAACTTGCAGTGTTAAAAATTGTACTGCATTTTATTTTTCTCTGTATTTAATTGTTTCATTGAATATTGTGGTCTGTGTCTCTCTGTAGTTATTTATTTTTATATTTAATTACTTTATAGAATACTGTGGTCTCTCTCTGTCTCTGCAATTAGTTTCCTGCCTGCCCTCCCTGTTCTTGTTCTGGTATTAATCTTGGTGGCTTTGGAATTGCCCACACCTCCTGTAAATTTGTGTTCAAACACTCCTCCTGGGTCTATCTCATTTGCTCACTCAACCGAGTACAGTGAGATCATATTTTGACTTCAGACACTCCTACCAGTCCCATCTGTTCAGCTCTATTCCAGATCTATTCCAATCTAGTGTCACTAGCTCATTCTACCTAATACAGCGAGAACATTTGTGAAGGGCAAGTCACTTAAGTCCTTAATTTTGAATTATCTTCTGTTTTTCCTTTCTCCCTTTCCACTTTCCAAAAAAAAATTCTAAGCTTGTTTCCTGCCTTTCCTGTAACTAGTCTAGTCCAGATACAGATTTGCTGTAACCAGGACTGTTTGTAAGCTTCTGAGCCCCCAAAGCCTTTCTGTGTTGGAGGGAAGCCTTCTATCTTATCCGTGGGAGTGGTAAGCACTAGGTAGCCTATCTACCACAAGAGTGGTTTCTGGCCCAGAAATTGTAGTTTATTGGCCGTTTGGGCAGTTTTTCCATCTCTTTCAACCTTCTGGTTTAAAAGCCTGTGTTTGTGCTTGTTTCCCTCCTTTCCTGTAACTAGTCTAGTCCAGATACAGATTTGCTGTATACAGGACTGTTTGTAAGCTTCTGAGCCCCACAAGCCTTTCTGTGTTGGAGGGAAGCATTCTAGCTTATCAGTGGGAGTGGTAAGCACTAGGTAGCCTATCTACCACATGATCCAGGTACAGATTCTTAGTTTTAGCACTTGAATTTGCTTATTCATGCTCAGCACTTGTTCAGAACTTGTTAGCACTAAATAAGCTACAAATTACTACATCACTCAACCTTCCTATTTACCTAGAGGAAAACAGTTTTTGTACTTACTTTCCTAAATTGCTTAGAAAAAAACAGCTCTTATACTCACTTTCCTCACTTGTCTAGAGGAAAGTATTTTTTTATTCAGGCATGTCCAAGGGTCAGCTCCCAGTGTTCTCTCCTCTCTCTCTGATGAATCTGTGCATCTTGGGGCAATGTAGCCATTACCTCACGTACAACCCTCTCCTCCTACCACCCAACACCACAACCTGTGAGAGATGCACTTATCTAGCCAAACTAGAGGTAAAGCTCTCTCCAACCAAGACTGAACTTGAGAGTCAAGAGGAGAATATAAACACTTGCACCACACTACACTCATCACATAGTCCCACTAAACCTACACCAACAAAATCCACACATAGAAACACAAAAACATTCACAGAGGCTCTTAATAATAATCTGCTCAAGCAACAGAGACCTCCAAAGCAGAAACACAAGCAACCTCCGCCCCCAACACAACCCAAATGACACATAGCCCACAGACTCAATGTGCCAATAAACGACAGCCCATAAGGCAAAACAACATACCCAACACACTAGTCATAGGTAACTCCATAGTCAGGCACACTGATGTCCCACTCACCAGGCTAAACAAGGAGAAGGTTACTGTCAGCTGCCTGTTGGATGCCAAGATCAGCCGCATAACCCACTCACTCAGATCACTCCACAACAAGTACAAATATGACTCTGTCATTGTTCATGTTGGTGTGAATGACCTAAGACATACCTCCCTGGACTACATTAAAAGAGACATGGAAGAGCTCTCCAGTCTTGTAGCCCAGACAGGTATGACCCTAGCCCTGAGTAGCATCCTGCCATTGCCCAGAATGATACCACAGTACAAGGACAAAATGACTGACTTCAACAATTGGCTAAGCTTCTGGTGTCATTCTAAGGGGATCCAGTATCTGTCTGCCTGGGACGATATGGTCGACAGACCATGATGCTTTGCCAGAGATGGCCTGCACCTGTCACCCCTGGGATTCCAGATACTGGTTAAGGGTCTTGCCGCCCCTATAGTGCCTTTTTAGGCAAGGTTCAAATGACAAATTCATCACTGTAACAGGAACAGGCAAACAAAAACTGAGAGTACTGCTACTCAATGCTAGAATTCTAAATCTCAAAATGCACTCACTCGAGGCACTCCTTAAAATGGAGAACATCGATATCTGTGCAGTGACTGAGACTTGGTTCAAAGCTCTAGAGAGCACCCCTGCATTACCAGGCTATAACTCATACCACAATTTTCAGCCATCTAACCTGGACCAGAACACCAAAGGCAGAGGTGTGTCCATATTCATTAAGGATATCCACACCTCCAGGTTAGTTGCACAGCATAATACATCCGAGGTTATCCAAGTGCAACTAACTCTGGGCAACACTGCAATCCAAATTGTAGTGTGCTACAGATCCCCCACCATGCCCCAGGATTCCCTCTCTTCTTTTCTTGATATACTGGAAAATATTAGGGTTCAACTAAATACCCTAATAATGGGTGATTTCAACTACCCCACTATTAACGGGGAAAACTACTCATGTACTAACTCCTTTGCTCAATGCTTTTTGGAATTCATAAATTCCAATGCCCTGGATCAACTTATCTACACCCCCACCAGGGGCAACAATATCCTAGACCTACTCATTACCAACATGAGTGACCAGTATTCCACACCTGAAGCCAACTTCTCATTGGTCAGATCCGACCATAAGCTAATCACCCTAAATATCCGCATCCCGCCCCCACCCACCATTAAGGAAACCATGGTAAAAACTTTCTCCAAAGCCAATTTCATGCTTCTTAAGACAGAAGTGGCAAACTTCATGACACCCATGCAGATGGACAATACAGTTATGACTGCTGAATCCTACACAAATACACTCTATAAGCACTTACATGAGTGCATGGAAGGTGCTATCCCAAACAAAACAAAGATACTATCCTCCAAAAAAAGGAAGCCAATCTGGTGGTCCCCTGCCATAAACAAACTCTACAACAGAAGGAAGAAACTGTTGCAAAAGAGAGTAAAATCCTATGAGTGGAGGAGCTTCATGGTCAGCCTAAGTAAGAAGCTGAGATCCCTTATAAGATCCTCCAAAGCTAGCTACGAAAACAAAATCGCCACTGATTCTAAGGGCAACCACAAAGCATTCTATAGCTATGTGAAGAATCTCAATGGCAACACCCAGATCTGCTCTGAGTTACAGCACAATGGCATGAAAATTACAGAACCAACTGATATTGCTAACATCCTGGCAGATAGGTTCAGTGCTAACTTTACCCCCGTCTCACCCCCTAAAGGGCCCATATCTATACAGGAAGAATGCAGAGTCCCTGTAATCACATTTATGCAGGTAAAATCTGCACTCTCTAAAACCATAAACACAGCATCCTTGGGACCGGATAACATCCCAGGCTGCATTTTACACGAACTTCAGAACGAACTGGCTCCCCACCTAAGCACCATATTCAATCATAGTCTCACTTCAGGCTTTGTGCCCACTGAATGGTGCACAGCAACAGTTATCCCACTCCACAAAGGGGGAGCCACCACTGATCCTGGGAACTATCGCCCTATTAGCCTGGCGAGCCTGGTCTGCAAAACCATGGAATGTATCATCATGGAACTCATAAACAAACACATTGCTAATCTCCAAAATCTGGACCCCACCCAGTTCGGGTTTGTGAAAGGCAGATCATGCCTTCTGAACCTGATCATCTTCTTTGAGGCACTCACCAAAGTTGTAGACAAGGGCAAGGTGGTTCACACAGCCTATCTTGACCTCACCAAGGCTTTCAACACCATCCCCCCATTCTGGAATTATAGCTAAACTCACTAAACTAGGTATAAATCCCTACATCACAAGATGGGTTGCCAACTGGCTCACTGACAGAGCTCACACTGTAAAAGTTGCAGACTCCAAATCTGACTTCAAACCAGTGACAAGTGTAGTACCACAGGGTTCAGTCCTGGGACCTCTCCTGTTTGGTATCTACTTCTCTGAAGTACAGGCTAACACAGAAGGCCTCTGGCTAATGAAGTTTGCAGATGATTGCAAACTAAGAGCCATAGTTGAGTCCCCAAATGATGTGAACATCCTACAGAAGGGCCTCATTGAGACAGATGCCTGGTGTCAGAGGAATGGCCTCAAGCTCAATGCCAAAAAGTGAATTGTTATCCCCTTTGGTAAAAACTCTGTACCCATGAACTACCACATAAATGGCAGTCTACTTAATGCTGAATGTGTGATAAGAGACCTTGGGACCCAGGTGGACAGTAGTCTCTCCTTTGATAACCACATCACCACAGTAGTCAGGAAATCCTTCTATGTGGCACACCTCATCACAAAAGGGTTCTCATCCAGGAAAAAAAGAGGTCATTGTTCCCCTCTACTCAGCACTGATTAGACCCCATTATAGAGTACAACACCCCTTTTGGACTGTACCTCACAAGATATCTGCAGCAGCTGGAAAGGCCACAGAAGTACCTCACAAAGAGGATTACTGGCCTCAAACAGATGCCCTACACTGACTGTCTCAAACAAACTCCAGCTTTACTCTGTAGCATATCGCCTACTCCCAGGAGCTCTCTGCCTAACATATAAAGCTATGTTAAACCCAGAGCTGTTGGACATGCCACACCTAAAGAAATCCCAATCCCTCTGAGTTACATGCTCTAGGGACATAAACCTTGTCACCACAATAAAAAGGACATGCTGGAGGGATAGATTCCTGTCCCAGAGACTTCCTATACTCTGGAACAAGCTACCCATCAATGTCAAGCAAAGTTCCTCATTAGCACTCTTCAAGAAAAATCTTGATGAGTGGATGGGAAATAGGAAATGCACCCCAGGGATCACGTCTGTGGCTCTGCTCGACAGGGGCACAGGAAATTAACTTTCTTGGGTGGCATAAGCCAGGGAACCTTGTTGGCTAGACTTACGTAGGCCCTTGGGCCGATAGCCTAGTACCTACCTATGAACCTATGTACATTAGTGCTGGGACTTTTCTGCAGATGAGAAACAGTAGTAGGTATTATGTATAGCTTTGCAAATTTAATTTAATTGTCTTTAAATCATTCAGCATAGCAGATTACCACATATGCTGTAAAATATGATTAAACTTGCAATAAATGCAAAGCCAGGTATAGCTTTATCTACAATGTTAACCTCTAATAAATAGCAATATTTTAATAACAGATTCTAGAAATAAGCCAGCATGCAAACTGTAACTTCTAGCTAAACTGTAGGCTGTAAGGTCTGATAAAATAAGCAGTTTTTACAGATCTGATACAGATTATTTTAGCCATACATTGCACACTCAATTGTAAGCAATTAAAAAGTATAACCTACACAAACAGCAGGGTTGTTGTCTGGTGTATTTCAATAGTCATTTAATTTGTTAATTTGGAACATCCAGCTGGGAAACCCCATTTTCAGTAGACTCTCAGTGATACATCAAGACAAATCAGTGTCACATAATTACAGTCAATCTATGCAAATCTGAAACAAAGCATTATGACACGCATTACAGAAAACTGGGAATGAGGAACATTACATAGTCAATAAAACCTCTTTAACTTCTAGCTCAAAACAAAAAACACTCAGAAAGCAATAAAGTGAGCAATCACTAATGCTGTTACACATTCTCATTTTATTTTATACATTTATATTATTGTTGAACTAGTTGGTCCCATTAGACCTATGGCCTAGAAATACAAGTAGTAATTATATTTGCATTTAGCAAGATACATCAATTGCTCTTGCTGTCAGATGCCACTAAAATCATGCTTACACAGAAACGGTAAATATAAACAAACTGGTGTACCAATAGCATGTAAATTGCTACAGCAATAAGTGAAACACAATCCCTCACTCAGGTATTATAGAGAAACTCTCCCAACTGGGAATTAACCCATACATTACCAGATGGGTAACCAACTGGCTCACTGACAGGGCACATACTGTCAAAATGGGTGACTTTACCTGTAGAAAAAGAACATTCACCAGTGGTGTACCACAGGGTTCTGTGCTGGGCTCCTTACTGTTCAGAATTTATTTCTCAGAAGTCCAGGTTCACTTATGATTGTAAATTGAGAGCAATCATTTAGTCCCCCCAATGATTGTAGTTCTCAACCTCTTTGCACAAAAAAATCTGGACAAACTCATAAAAGGACAATTTTTAAATATTGCTCTTATAGACTAAAGTTGCTGTTTTTACCAGCATTTTCTGAAGGATATGAAATCAGAAACTCAAATGCCTGCCAATATATAGTGAATCCAGTCTTCACTGATTTGCCACTAAGATTCAGCAAACCACAAATTTTATGAGGAACAGACCAAAACCTTGAGTCAAAAATCAGAACATTCTGCAAAAATCTGGACAGCTGAGAGGTATGCCAATGATGTTAATACACTGCAGACAGGCTTAATGCAGGTACATGATTGGTGCCAAAGCCATGGATTGAAGCTAAGTGCAAAAAATGCATTATTATTCCCTTTGGGAAAGCTGACGCCCCTGCTAACTACATTATAGACAGCACCCCCCAAGTGTAGACCCAGTGGGTACTCAGGTTGTTAGTAATCTGAAGTTTGACCACCACATATTCACAGTAGTAAGGAAATACTTCTATGTGGCACATCTTATAAGTAAAAGCATCACATCTAGATCTAAGGATGTTATAATTCCATTATACTTGTCCTTCAACACACCAGTAATTGAGTACAATGATATCTTTTACATTTACCTCACCAGACACCTGCAACAACTGGAGAGACCACAGAGGTTTCTCACCAAGAAATTACAGGGTGCACAAAACAAGTCTTACGTGGAAAGACTGAAAGCCCTGTCACTGTATTCTGTCTCCTACAGGTTGCTAAGGGGTGACCTGTGCCTTGCTTACTGGGCAGCCTCTGGCCCGGCCATGATGGAAATACTACACATTCATAAATCAAACTGCAGGAGGATCACTCACTCTAGGCATCTTAACCTAGCCTCTGACATGAACAGGTCATGCTGAGAGATAGATACATATCCCAGAGACTGCCACTTTTCTGGAACAAGCTTTCAATTCGCATGAAACAGAGCCCCTCCCTGACCCTCTTCAAATGCAACCTAGATTAATAGCATACCTGGGGTACTGCCCATGTCCCTTCTGGACAGAGGTAGTTGGTATTAACTACCACAGACCCTTACCTCTGCAAACTTTACTCACCTGACCGCTGACAATTGGGCAACTTGAGATAAATATGGCTGGACTTGTAAGGGTTCTAGGGCCATTAGCCTAGTAACCTCCTATGAACTTATGAACCTATGAATTGAGTAACCAGTACTCTTAATTGTAGGAACCATGTTACCTGCCTGTTCTCAGCACAGTGAACTCACTGCTTATTCCACAGCTATTCAAACTCAGTCCTTTGTAACTAGCTGCAGTTAATGAATACCGTTGCTTTGGAAATCTACATGTACCGCAATATAATGAGCTTTGTCCATGAGTTCAAGGATAGATGAGTGTTATCTATCAATGATTTAGAAACACAAGTAGTAATTATATTTGTTACCCACAGTGCATGTCACTATTTGTTATTCATGTTTCTGCTGTCTATGGCTTTATAATGAAACAAGGACAAGTATTCTTCCTGATACTGGAGGTTAGAGTCTAAGCAAAATTATTGACTGGTACTGCATTTGTTTCTGTAGGTATTAGGCTAGCCATGTATCCTTTTTTTTTTGCTAATGAATGGCAGCATTCCTACCTCAGTGCTTTAAAATGCATTTCGAGCTGATGTTTCTTTAATCTTCTCACTGACAGTTATCATTTAAAATTAAACTGAGAGCCTAGGGAAACTTTTTAATTTTTTAACTTTTTTTTCCCCGTCTTTTAAGAGCTTAGACTGTTTGTTCTTTTTACTTAGGATTAAGTATCTAAGCTTTTTTGGATTAGTTTGTGCCATGGTAAATAAACTTGGGTTCTAACTGCTTTGCTAACTGGTGTCTTCAGCAAGTTTGTTTGAATAGTTAGAACTAACTATATGGCATTTTCTACTTATACTTCAGTGAGTGTGTGCCTTGCTTCAGGAGCACTGCATCTCATCTGGCAATTATCCAACTTTAACTAAGAGATTTTCTTTAACTTCTACAATCTCCTTCTTCTTCTTTCGGCTGCTCCCGTTAGGGATCACCACAGCAGATCAACTGTTTCCATTTCTTCCTGTCCTGTGCATCTTGTTCTGTCACACCAACTACCTGCATGTCCTCTCTCACCACATCCATAAACCTTATCTTAGGCCTCCCTCTTTTCCTGTTACCTGACAACTTCATCCTTATCATCTTTTTCCCAATATACTTTGCATGCCTCCTCAGCACATGTCCAAACCAACATAATCTTGCCTCTCTGGCTTTGTCTCCAAACCTTCCAACCTGGGCTGACCCTCTAATATACTTATTCCTAATCCTGTCCATCCTCGTCACACCCAGTGCAAATCTTAACATCTTCAACTCTGCCACGTCAAGCTCTGACTCCTGCCTTTTTGTCAATGCCACTGTCTCCAACCCATATAACATAGCTGGTCTCACTACCCTCTTGTAGACCTTCCCTTTCACTCTTACTGGTACTCGTCTGTCACAAATCACTCCTGACACTCTTCTCCACCCACTCCATCCTGCCTGTACTCTCTTCTTCACCTCTCTTCCATACTCACCATTACTCTGAACTGTTGATCCCAAGTACTTAAGCTCATCCACCTTCGCCACCTCTATACCCTGCATCCTCACCATTCCTCTATCCTCCCTCTCATTCACACACATATATAATGTCTTAGTCCTGCTTACCTTAATTCCTCTTCTCTCTAGAGCATATCTCCACCTCTCCAGGGTCTCCTCCACCTGTTTCCTACTCTCACTACAGATCACAATGTCATCTGCAAACATCATAGTCCACGGGGACTCCTGTCTGATCTCGTCTGTCAACCTGTCCATTACCATTGCAAATAAGAAAGGGCTCAGAGCTGATCCTTGATGTAATCCCACCTCCACCTTAAATGCATCCGTCACTCCCACCGCAGACCTCACCGCTGTCACACTACCCTCGTACATATCCTGTACCACTCTTACATACTTCTCTGACACTCCCGACTTCCTCATACAATACCACAACTCCTCTCTAGGCACCCTGTCATATGCTTTCTCTAAATCCACAAAGACACAATGCAACTCCTTCTGACCTTCTCTGTACTTCTCCATCAACACTCTCAGAGCAAACATCGCATCTGTAGTGCTCTTTCCTGGCATGAAACCATACTGCTGATCACTAATCATCACCTCCCTTCTTAACCTAGCTACCACTACTCTTTCCCATAACTTCATGCTGTGACTGATCAGTTTAATCCTTCTGTAGTTACTACTGCTCTGCACATCACTCTTATTCTTAAAAATCGGTACCAAAACACTTTTTCTCCATTCCTCAGGCATCCTCTCACTTTCCAAGATTTCATTAAACAATCTAGTTAAAAACTCCACTGCCATTTCACCTAAACACCTCCATGCTTCCACAGGTCTGTCATCTGGACCAACAGCCTTTCCATTCTTCATTCTCTTCATAGCTATTCTTACTTCCTCCTTGCTAATCCATTGCACTTCATGATTCACTATCTGCACATCATCCAACCTTTTCTCCCTCTCATTCTCTTCATTCATCAGCCCCTCAAAATACTCTTTCCATCTGCTCAACACACTCTCCTCGCTTGTGAGTACATTTCCCTCATTATCCTTTATCACCTTTACCTGCTGCACATCTTTCCTTGCTCGATCCCTCTGTCTAGCCAATCGATACAGGTCCTTTTCTCCCTCCTTAGTGTCCAACCTTTCATACAACTCTTCATATGCCTTATCCTTAGCCTTCGCCACCTCTCTCTTTGCCATGCACCTCATCTTCTTATACTCCTGTCTACTTTCTTCATCTCTCTGACAATCCCACTTCTTCTTTGCCAACCTCTTTCTCTGTATACTCTCGTATACTTCCTCATTCCACCACCATATATAAAGGTAGCACATGATAACACTGGTGACCTGTGTTCCTCATATCAAAAGTTGGATTTTTTGCTTACTGTTATTGATTGTAAATCTAGATTTGCTGAGGATGATTGTACTTGTACAACTGGTTTTTGTTTGTGTCTTTCGGCTTTTCCCGGTTAGGGGTCGCCACAGCGGAACTCCGGTTCGCTAATGATTGGTAGTTGATTTTTACATGCCGAGTTAATAGCCCTGACGCACAACCTTCAACGAAGGTATGCCCATTCACGCATGTCTCCACACAGAAGACGTGCTAGCTGAGAATCGAACCGGACAGCGTCTTTCTGTGAGGTGACAATGTTACCGCAACACCACCACCGCGGGTCGTACTTGTACAACTGGTACAGCTGGGAAAACTGCTGTTACATATAAATTATTGGGCTGATGAGATAAATATTAGACAAAATATAAGGAGAACATTTAGAAAATGTAGTGCCCTTTGCTAATAAAGACTACCTATCTGTTATTAAACCTGATAATGCAGATGACACCTTTGCAATTAAGGATGCATGTATACAGCACTCTGAAAATTCAGACTACATAGAAGAAAAGAAAGAACAGGAGATGCCCATAATAAATAACTATGAAGAAAAGGAAATTGACAAATGTATATAATGCTAAGAGAAAATATACTAAATAAAAAGATACTACTCTGATATGTAATACCCAGATTAGTGGGAATGATTGGTCAATCACAAAACAGTCTACAGAAGATGATAACTGAAAAGGTAAGAAAAACAAGCAAGGGGCAGACTAAAAGAAAGAAAGAACTGAAAGGATTAAAGAACATTACTGTAAGGGAAAAGACTGAGGTTCACAACATGACTCAGGCTGCAGAAGTACAAAGACAACTAGATGAGAAGTGTAGGCTTACAAATGAAGCAGATGGTGAAAACCATGAGACTCTTGGTGATGAAGAGCTTTCTTCTGTAACAACTGAAACAGCAGACATTACTGAATTAGAGAAGTGAGATTCTTCAGCGCAGGTCGGAAATGATATACTAGTAATTGGAGATTCAGTTATTGAAGGAACTGATACACACACTTGCAGAGAAGATAATGAACACTGAAGAGTTTAAGCCTGCAAGGAGCAAAAATAAAGGATGTGTATAGGGTTTTTGAATGCCCAAATGTAAGGAAGTATGGAGTTGTTTTTTATTCATGTTGGAACAAATGATCTCATCTTTAAGGCTCGGTGACTGTTAGTAGGGAGATTTACAACTCTCTTAAATAACATAGCTTGTACTTGTGTTGAGATATATCTTTTAAAAAATCAAATAGAGAGAGGAGAGTCAGGTCAGCATGAATGAAAAGATTTTTTTAATTAATACCTACATGAAAAAATGGCTTTTTTAAAAAATACGAATGTATAGAACATCCAAATCTAATTTTGATCACATGCATATTTTGATAGAAAAAAGCCCAGTTGTGAAGACAAGGAAAATATTTTTTCAGCAGATATATTACAATATTTGACTAACACAAGACAGGATTTTTGCCAGCTCAGAAATTTAACAATTCACAAACAACAAGATTTGACTTATCTGCACTAGTTGTTAATAAACGAAGCATTAGTAATAAAGCTTTTTATTGTAAAATTTGTTGCATTCACATATGATTTCTGTAATTATTTGCAAAACATGGTAAAAAATAATTATGTATAGTAACTAGTTTTGTTACAGTACAAATGTTTTTATTCTAACAGACTTTTTAGCAAAAAATCAGATGGAGATGTTATGATAGGGCTTAAATATTTTTATCAGATCTGCGATCTTTAGATATTTAGTGATAGTACTAATACTGTAGATTGCGTAACTATGATAATAAAGACAACTCTGGAAGAGATTATATTTGCTGGAGTGTATACACCAACAAAGTCAAGTGTTGATGACCTAGGAGAATCCATACATATCTTAAATGAAACACAAGAAGGAAAATATAATAGTTAGGAACTTGAATTTACAAGAGACATGCTAGAATAATATTGATTCTACAATATTAATAAAAATATATTTTACAACATATGTACAAGAGTGACAAGTGTTGGAGACTGTAAGCAAACCTACCAGGGAACAGAGCATACCGGATACTGGCTGTGTTCCTAAGATGATTGTTACTTCATGTCAAGTTTTATTACCTTTGATGTGCTGTGATCATTCAGTTATAAAAGTTAAACTACTGCTAAATAATTCTACCAAACGGAAATGTAAAACAAGCACACAGGATTAATATCAGAGCATATGGAAGCAAAATAATCACTATGTAAAATTTGAAGTGATACATTCACTGGAAAATGGCAGAATGAATGTGACAAGTTTTGACAGGGAAATTGTTTGAATAAAAAATAAATAACAACATTTAGCATCAAGATCCAGGTACACTAGGTCAGGAGGTTAGATTTCCATAAGAATAAGATACTTAATTAAAATAAAAGATAAAATATAAGAAAGATCTGAGATAAAAATATGACTTTTAAATCTGAAACAAATAAACAGGCCAGGCAAACATTATGAGAGAAGATTAGGAAATTTTTGAAAAAAGTCTATATAAAGATATTAAGCATAATAGGAAACCATTTTAAGTATATAAGATGCAATAGGAGTAAAAACTTGCAAAACATACAGATTGATAAGCTGTGTGCAGATTCTAAAATGAATTCTCAAGCATAACAAATTGTAGACATATTTATAACATCTTGAAAAACATTTTGGCTCCTCAAATGTGGAGATAATTTGTGCTAGTGACATCCAAGTAATTTCTGATACTAAAATTAAATCAGAAAAGTACTATGTATACTGGACCCTAGCAAAGCACAGGAAGGAGACAGGGATGAGAAAGAATTAGTAACAATAACCAGGGAATACCTGAACTTAATGTACCATTACATCTGTTGTTCACTCAGTCATTTAAGTATGGAGAGGTTGCTTAAGATTAGAGACAGCATTTTTAAACCAATCTTTAAACAAAAGTAAAATAGGACAAACCTAGAGTTATATACCCATACGTGTATTTGCTTGTTGTGGAAAAATAATGGAGATGGCTGTTTTGGATAAATTATTGTCATAAGTGGAGAGCTTGAGACTTGAAATCATATAGCAGCATGCATATATTGAAAATGTGTCTATACCAATCATGTTGTCCAACACTAATATAATAATAGCTATAAATAAAAATGTTTGTTGTGATGTCATTTATGTAGCCCTATATTCAGTCTATGATAGGATCGTACATAAAACATTAGTCAATAAATTATAACAACTGGGTATTAATGTAATCTTGATAAAAATGGATATCTGCATGGCTTACAAACAGGACACAGTAAATATCAATAAGAAATTGGGCAGGTGAAATAGGTTACTATCAAGGTGTCCCATAGGGCTCTCTGCAGTACCCATACTTTTTTACATTGAATATTTCTGATTTGTCTTTTTTTTTATCTGACGTGTTCTGCAGCCTGTATGCAGAGGATTTGAAAATGGGTAAACTAAAATTGTATGTTACAGATAGGACTGTCTGCAAAAGAACTTGACTAAGCTGACCTGCTGGGAGCAGGAGAATATATGCAAATACATTAAAAACTAAGCATATGAGATTTGGAGGCATAGATTGAAAGGTAAATATTTAATATAGCACACAATGATTGAAACAATGGATTCATTTAAGGACCTGGTTATATAGGTAGATCCAGCTTTGAAATTTTTCTGATCATATCACCAAATTGGTTAACAATAGTTATAAAACTAGGAGCTGCATAAAAAGATTTATAAAATCTAGCAAATCAGAAATGATGAAATCACTGTTTATAAATGACATTAGACCTAAACTAGAGTATGGAATAATAATAATACCATGGAAACATTATAAGAAAAATAGCACGAGTAAATAGAAAAGAGTACAGCAGAAATACACCAAGGACAACCTTTAACACGAAAGTTTAAGTTATTATGAAAGATTAAAAGTCATCAAACAACCTGTGTAGGAGATTATATAGCAATGAAAGGTATACTAATTTGCTGCCTGAGAGAGTAGCTGATGTCTGGAACAGACTACCAAATTATACTAAAGCAAGCACTAGTTTAATTATTTTCAAGAACAACTTGGGCACTTATTATGGGGTTGACCCTTCTGGTATATTAGCAGGCTAGAAGGGCATTACTGCACATGCCAGAAATATTTGTATGCAAGTATTTATGTATGTATGTATGTATATATGAAACCTAAACTACATTAGCTGCCAGAAGAAGAAGCCACAGGGTTCTTGAAGAAACTTTTATTATCCACAAATAATAGTACTTTTGTTCATGTAACAATAATGAACTTCTTCAAATAAAATTGAACACAAACAAAGGTTTTAAATAAGGCCTAAAGTAGTCATCTGATCAAAGGATGATATGATGACATTAAACCCTCCCATTTATATTTCTTAAAGTGCCAAAGTGCTTTTTTCTACGAATTCTTCCCCTGTCCTGCATGGCATAAATACTGATCAAGCTAACAATTTACAAACTGATCGTGTTTGCTTGTTACTCTAACGGTGTGGTGAGGTATCATTCAGTTTAGAGTGATGTTCCCTACTCTATGCAACAAGCAGAAACCCATGCAGCCTCAAACACTAATATTCTGGTGAGGTATCGCCCTTTTCGGGGTGATGGTCCGGCTTTAAATGAATGGTTGCAGCAAAGATTCAAATTTAATGTGAAGCCAATGGTCCAGTGCTCTACTCTTTATGAAAAACTGAATGACTTTGCTATAAATTGTTGAAGAATAAAAAGCTGCAGCTTGAAAATGCTTATTTTGTTGAATGTATTAAAATAAGCAAGTACCCAAAGGATTAAGAATCTGGCGATTTACGACAGGCCTGGGCAAAAATTCTCCCCTCAATCCTGACCTACTGGCCCAACTTGACAAACAAGGGTATGAATTGCTTGAATTATTGGTCAAACATAATATTAAACTTATTGAAAAGTGTGGAGCTTAACTTTCTCAACAACCTTATAAAGCAGGATATCCAATATGAGTAATACAAATTTGAATATGTAAGAATTTTCAGCAGTATTAACCAGCAACTAGAATGCTTAAAAGCAATGAAACTAAGGAAAAAAGAGAGAATTAGGATAGACTATGCCAGAGGTACTATGTACCCTAACCTCCCACCATCTCGGATTTGGGGTAAAGGTAGGAGCTGGCAACACGGTGAACTGATCAACAATAACACCATTCATCAGAAAGAACTCATGATTAATGGTGGTAATGCTCAAAAATGCAACAAACCTGCTATCTCTTTATCTGATTCCACAGAATTTCCACCCTTGAGGCATTCAGAAAGGATAAGGGAAAGGAACCATAATGACCACAATCAACAACAATGTGGCAACCATTGGAACAACTAAGTTTTTCAGATGCCCTCCAGGAGGAACCAATGACGATAAAACAACCAGTCCCAGTTCCATCAACCAAACAAACCGTAACAGACATATTGAGGGCAGAGGAAATAACAGAAGTGAGTACTTAAACTAACATGGTCCCTCAGTATATCTGTGCAATTATTCCGAACCAGGGAGGTGACCTTAAAATTTACAGTTTTTTTAGTATGTCCTTCGACCAGGAACTAGCAGATTCACCATCAAAAGGACTTACATTTGTTCCATCTAGGAGAACCAATGTAGCTAAAACATTGTTGGATTTAAAAATGTATTTAGGAAAACTAAATCTTAAACTCTTATTTTTGATGGAAATTTAGGCTAAAGAAACTCCAGCTCTACTCAGTTGCTTACTGCCTACTCAGAGGCAATCTGTGCCTGACGTATAAAGCCATGTCCAACCCAGAATTAATGGACATGCTCCACCTCAAGAAATCCAAATCCCTTAGAGCTACATGCTCCAGGAACTTAAACCTCAGCACAGAAATAAATAGGGCATGCTGGAGGGACAGATTCATATCCCAGAGGCTCCCCTCATTCTGGAACAAAATCCCAATCCATGTTAGGCAGAGCCCCTCAATGACCCTCTTCAAGAGAAATCTTGACGAGTGGATGGGAGATCGTAGGTTTACCCCTGGGATCTCTTCTGTGTCCCTACTAGACAGAGGCACAGTAAACTAACCTTAAAAGGGCTATCTTCTGTGACCTACTATACAGAGGCACAGTCAACTAATCTAAAAGGGTGGCAAAAGCCAAACACACTCTGGCTAGGCTTATAAATGCCCTAGGGCAGTTAGCCTAGTATCAACCTATGTACCTATGAACCCTACTGATGAGTTACATATTTCAAGCACATTCAACCCACTCCTGCATCTAGTGTTACAACTATTTGAAGGTATGTGAACTAAATATTAGAATTTTGTTAAAACAAAAATAATAGGCATTGTGACTTTAACTTAAGTAAGCACAAAGTTGACTTATTGCTTTTTTTAAAACAAAAGAATGTTAGAACCATGAAACCGGATAAGAGGGTGGACTTGTTATCATGGATCTGCATAAATACAATAATAAAATGCTTGACATTTTAAATAGTGATACCTATGAACTTGTTTCAAAGGGTCAACTGAACTGAGCATATAGAAGCATTGGTGTGCAAATCAGGGACACGTTCATAGATAGACGCATAGACCTAGACAAACTATTTTAACATGACCTCCCCACTCATACCAACCAAATTTGGGGTCCCAAAATACATAAAAACATTGATAACCCAACAAAGCGTTGCCATAGTGAATGAAGTAATTCAGTAACATCAGCCTGTGGTAAATATCTACACAACAAAATTAAAAAATTGTTAACAAATGGAAAACAGATTTGTGGGGATTCTTGGCATTTCTTAGAGTTGAATAACAAAGCTGAATATGATCAAAAAGATGTTTTTATCACTATAGATGTAAAGGATCTCTATACAATTATACCTTAGGATACAGGCCTCACACGGGTTACTGAATTTATGTTTAAAAAAGGGGTCCCCCAAGATGAGATTAACCTGTATGAGGAGTTGTTTCATCTGGTCTTGGACAATAATTATATTCTTTTTGATGGAAAATATTACTTACAGAAGAGTGGGGTAGCCATGGAGCCACCACGTGGCTCGATTTTTGCAAATTTAGTTATGGCCCCTTGGGGGCATAAGTTTTTATTTGAAAATGTTGTAAAGCCTCCTTCCAGCTTTATGTTCATTACCTGGATGGTAGTTGTATCCTTTGGAAGGACAAGGTAGAGAACATTGAGTCTGTTATGCAATATATCAATTCTACAACTAACTTCTTATCTTTTATATATGAATGGGCATCAGACAGGATAGGCTATCTGGATATATTGTTGGAAAGAGACATAAGGTCCAACAGATATACATCCAGAATTCAGAAAAAATACCTGCTCTAATACCTTTCTTCATTATACCAACTCACACCCATACCATCAAAAAAGGTCAGTAGTAAAGGGGCAGCTGGTGGGGGCAGCAAACATGGTTACTTTTAATTCACAGTTTGAAGAAGAGTGTAATATTTTGGTGGGAATGTTTGGTAGGAGAGGCTATCCCCAACCACTTCTTCAGGAATTAGTAAGAGAAGTATATAATAAAAGAACAGCAGGACATTTTAAACCTATTTTAAATACTTCATCTGTAGGGCTTACATCTCACTCACAATTTTCCAGTTTGGATGGAACACAATATAACTTTAGCCCAAATACTAGTTTTAGTACATGTTTCAGCAGTGATTTTAAAACACTTAAGTGGATTTTGAACAGAAATTGGGTGATTATGTATGAAGACATTCTAGTTAAATACAAAGCGGGTGAAAGACCCACCATAGTATACCATAGGGGCTCGAACTACTTTAGAGAATATGACAAGCAATAATACTACCAATGCACATAATAACAACATTAGCTCCCCATGAAAAAAGTGGGCATTGCTCATATTGTAAATATATTAATACTGGTGACTCTTTCAACATCTGTGGGAAGGAGTATCGGATAAAGGGTAGATACAACTGTAAACCCAAAGGAGTTATGTATGTAGGATTATGCCAGTTCTGCCCATGTTTTTATATAGGCAAAATGGAGCATAGATTATGGGACCGGATTTATGAACATGAATATGATATAAAAATAAATCTGAATAATGCATTAGCAAAACATGTTCACATGTACCCTAACCACCATTTCAAATACTTGGTTATAGAGAAGGTTAATATCAGCATGAGAGGGGGTCCCTGGACAGTGATGTTAGAGAAAAAAGAATTCTTTTGGGAATTATTTTTGTATGCTTGCAACTGGCTGGGCTTGAATGACTATTGCTCTATCAGCCATGTTTTAAAGCATAAAGCTTTTACTAGATAAAATACTATTATTAACATTTCCACACAGGTTTGTGTATATATTAACATTTTAATGAAAATTTGTACTTTAATTTTTATTATTTTTTTCTGTTTTTATTGTATTATTTTTAATAAGTTCATTCATTTTTTTCAGTACATTTTAAGGTTTTAGTGCATGAATATTTTTACACATTTTTAGATTATTGTGTTTATACAGTTTGAATGGCAGTTTAAAAAGCACTTTGGCACTTTAAGAAATATAAATGGGAGGGTTTAATGACATCAACCTTTGACCAGATGACTGCTTTGGGCCTTATTTAAAACTTTCTTTGTGTTCAGTTTTATCTGAATAAGTTCATTATTGCTGCATGAACGAAAGCGCTTATCGGTCTATTTCTTTGTGGATAATAAACGTTTCTTCAAGAACCCTGTGGCTTCTCCTTCTGGCAGCTAACATAATTTATGTTTCATAAGTTTTCTTTTTGTCTTTGCTATGTATGTATATATGTACGTATGCATTCTGTCATTTAGCCATGTCAGTTCAGTGAGAGATTTTACTTTCGTTTTAAACAAAGATATTTTAAGAGATGCAAGCAAAAAACATGTCAGCATTTGAACAGTAGCATGTAATACATTCTGCTGATACCTTGTTAAATGCTTATGCCATAAATTATACAACAAATTGTTAATAATTGACAATTTTGCAAGACAAAGTTCAGCAAATGAAAAGCATAGTCATAGTTTTGAGCACTTGACATTATCTCTGGCCTGTTCAGATGAAATTCTTATTGCGAGTACTGGGACTGAGTTTCATTTCCAGCATAAAAATGGTGTGCAGTGAAATAAAATACTGAATGGCTGTCTGTTTTAGGGAGTGACTACTTTAGCTTGGGCAACCACCACTGCCAGTCTGCAGCAGACGGACACTGACAGATTAACCCCCAAATGTGCAATGTCGTCCACAGTCTGGCATCACACAAATTATGATGTACATTAAACATGTTAAACATAAAAAACACAATTCCCCTAAAAATGGTGTGGTGGAAATGTCTTGTTCTACATTACATATTCTTTCTTTCATTGTAAGTTAATCATTACAGGAAACAAATATTTTATCAACAGTTCACTGTATAGAGCAGTTGTTTTTTTAGTCACTGCACTATGTGGACTGGTCATTATCAGGGAATGACCTCCTAATGCACACTCTGAACTGCTTGACAGCAGCCCCATAAAGTGAGTAGGGATGCAGATGGCACACTGTATAACAATAGCCTCAGAACATAAGTCCGAAATGTTCACTGAACAATAACAATCTAGGGAAGTACCTCCCCGATGAACACTGTACAAAAACATTCTCATATAGTATGATCATAATGCAGGCTGTAAAACAACAGCCTCAGAAAGTAAATCCCTAATACACACTGTACAACAACAGCCTCAGTGACTAAGTCTACAACACACACAGTGTACAACAATAGTCTCAGGGAGTAAGTCCTTACTACACATTGTATAACAACAGCTTCAGTGAGTAAGTCTATAACACACACAGTGTACAACAATAGTCTCAGGAAGTAAGTCCCCACTGCACACTGTACAACAACAGCCGCAGTGAGTAAATCTATAACACACATGGTGTAGAACAGTAGTCTCAGGGAGTAAGTCACTAATGCACACTGTATAACAACAGCTTCAGGGAGTAAGTACCTAACACATACACTGTGCAACAACAGCCTCAGAGACTAAGTCCCTAATGCACACTGTATAACAACTTCAGGGAGTAAGTACCTAACACATACACCATGCAACAACAGCCTCAGGGAGTAAGTCCCTAATGCACACTGTATAACAACAGCTTCAGGGAGTAAGTACCTAACACATACACTGTGCAACAACAGCCTCAGAGACTAAGTCCATAATGCACACTGTATAACAACTTCAGGGAGTAAGTACCTAACACATACACCGTGCAACAACAGCCTCAGGGAGTAAGTCCCTAATGCACACTGTACAACAATCACAGACAGTAAACCCACAATGAATACTTACAACACCAGCCTTAGAGAGTAAACTCTTAATATTCAGTGTACAACAACATCAGAGAATAACTCCCTAATGCAGACTTATGCGTAACTTCTTAATGTACAATGTACAAAACCAGCCTCGGGGATTAAGCCCTGAATGCACACTGTACAACAATAGCTTCAGCAAGTAAGTCCCTAACAGACAAACACACACACACACACACACACACACACACACACACACACACACACACACACACTGTACAACAATAGCTTCGGTGAGTAAGTCCTTAATGCACATTGTACAAAAACAGCTTCAGTGAGAAAGTCCCTAGCACACATACTGTACAACAACAGCTTCAGCTAGTAAATCCCTAACACATACACTGTACAAGAGCTTCAGTGACTAAGTCCCTAACACAGTGTACAACAGCCTCAGTGAGTAGGTCTACAAGACACAGTGTACAACAATAGTCTCAGGAACTAAGTCCCTACTATACACTGTACAACAGCTTCAATGAGTAAGTTCCTAACACACACACTGTACAACACAGCCTCAGGGAGTAAGTGTTTTTTCCTGCTTTATTACTTTATTTTGGTTTTGCTGATTGTTCTTAAAAGTACTCAATTGCATTTATTCTACTGCATTTATTACTGCTTGTTAGTAGCCTGATTAAATTGTAACTGTTGGTCTAAGCCTTTTGGTTTAAGCACTTGGGCTTCAGGCCAGTTGTTTTACATTAGGAAGGGTTGTTGTCTACACTCTTGCAGCAGGAGAGGTAACTTACATCCTTCTAAGTTGGGAATTGCTGGTTGAAGGTTTAGTGTGTCTGTTATTCTAAAAGTGTCTTAGTTCTGGTTTAAGCACTTGGGCTTCAGGCCAGTTATTTTACATTAAGAAGGTTTGTGGTCTATAGTCTTGTGGGATGAGAGGGTAGATTCTGCCCTTCTGAGCTGGGAATTTCTGTTTGAACTCTTATTGTGTCTGATTATTTGAACTGTTTCTTTCTGAAATTGGTGCACCTTGTTTGCTGTAGCATAGACTAGATTCAGACTTGCTGAATCGAGCTCTGTTTGTATAACTTGAGCATTAATCCAGGCCATCTTTTTTTGCAGAGGGTTCACCTGCACCCTAGTGGCAGGAGTGTGCAGTTAAGTTTTCAGCTTTTTTATTGGTTAATTGGTTAATTTGTTTAACTGCGGTGGTAGTGCTGTGGTAGCGTTGTCGCCTCACAGTAAGACGCTGTCCTGTTCGATTCTCAGCTAAAGCATCTTCTGTGTGGAGACATGCGTGAATGTGCGTACCTTCGTTGAAGGTTGTGCGTCAGAGCTGGCAACTCGGTATGTAAAAATCTACTGCCAATCATTAGTGGGCCGGAGTTCTGCTGTGGTGACCCCTAACCGGGAAAAGCCCAAAGACACAACAACAAATTGGTTAATTTGTTTAAATCAGTTTGCTCTTGTTTGCTACTGTTATATTTAAGTGTGTTTCTGTTCCCCTGTGCTAAATTGACCTAAACAGAGTTTAAATATCTTTAGCATAGTCTGTTACCTTATGAGCTGTACAACAATAGCTTCGGTGAGTAAGTCCTTACAGATCTGTTTGTGTGATTCTGCTGTATTGATTTTATCCAGCCCTACTCATACTTATAGGTACTTTTCTCAGATAGTACATACTGTACTATTCCTGACCTCTCTTCCACAGATTCTGACAAACATGGATGGACAATTTACTATTGATTCTCCTACTAGTCTGGTTGATATGGGTATTCTGAGACAGTGTAGCAACTGCCTTATGTACACACACAACCCTCTACTACTACCACCTAGGAACACAATATGTGACAGATGCAATTACATTAAGAACCTAGAATCCTTCCTGTCTTAGTCACAAGCCAGTACATCTGACACTAAGAAGGTTGTCTGCACAAACATGACAAACACCACACCTCTAACACCACCTACACTGTACAACACACTCCTACATATGCAAATGTTCTCAACAAAATCATACCTCAATAAAGTAGACCTCTGAAGCAAAAACACACATGCACATCACAACCCACAGCACCAAGCACCACACATAGTACACATGCCTGTGTCTCACAGCCTCTAAGACCCAGCCACAAACCCAAAATACTAATCATAGGAGACTCTATTTTGAGACACACAGATGTGCCTCTCACCAGGCTAGACTAAGAGAAAATCATGGTAAGTTGCTTGTCAGGTGCTAGAATCTGCCATATCACTCACGCACAAGTCTCTTAACAACAGGTACTATTATGATTCTGTCATAGTCCACGTTGGTGTGAATGACTTGAGACATATCTCTCTGGACTATATGAAGAAAGACATGATTGAGCTCACTGAATGTGTGTCCCATGCAGATATGTCCCTAGCCTTAAGCAGCATCCTATCATCACCTAGAATGATACCTCAATATAAACAGAAAATGATTGACTTTAACAATTGGTTTTGTTTCTGGTGTCATTCCAAGGGGATCCAGTATCTGACAGCCTGGGAGGACATGACTGACAGACCATGATGCTTTGCCAATAGATGGCCTTCATCTGTCTCCCCTGGGCTTCAGGCTTCTGGCAAAGGCTCTTGCCTCCACCTTAGTGCCTTTTTTAGGCAAAGCCATGAGCATAAAATTACCAACATGAAAAATGATTCTAAACAAAATTTAAAGGTCATGCTGCTAAATGCTAGGAGTCTTAGCATGGAACTGCACTCATTGCAAACATTCCTCACCCTGGAAGATGCTGACATTTGTGCAGTCTCTGAAACCTGGTTCAAAGCTGTGGAGAGCATTGCAGCCTTACCAGGTTACTCATCCTACCATACTTTCAGACCCCAAACAGAGGGCTACAAAGCCAAAGGAGGTGGAGTTTCAATCTTTATCAAAGACATACGCACCTCCAGGCTGGTCAAACGGTATGACACACAGGAGACACTCCAAGTGCAGTTAGCTATTGAGAAAACACCTATTCAAATCATGGCTAGCTACAGACCCTCATCCATGACTCAGGATGCACATTCCACCTATCTGGACTTACTTTAATCCATCAAGATTCAACCCTCTACCCTGATCCTGGGTGACTTAAACACCCAACCATAGAGTAAAAGACCTATTCTAGCCAAACATGGACACCCAGAGATTCCTTGACTTTGTCAATACCAATGCATTGGATCAGCCTGTTCACAACCCCATGAGAGGTGAAAATATCCTGGATCTGGTCCTAACCAATATGAGTAGCCACTGTAGCACCCCTACAGTGTCATCCTCCTTGGTAAGATCCAACATTAAAGCAATCACTTTTGAAGTCACCATCTCCCCTGACCCCCCCCCCCCCCCTTGTCAAGGGCAAACAAAAAAACTTTTCCAAGGCTGACTATAATCTCCTAAGAGCAGGTATAAGCAGTTTCACAGCCACCATCCCTTCAGTCGGAACTAGCACTAATGTTCAAGCCTACACCAAAAAACTATATGAGCATCTACATAGCTGTATGAACTCAGCAATACCTGACAGGACCAAATCATCTTCCTCAAGGAAGAGTAAACCTGTCTGATGGACAGCAGCAATAAACAAACTTTATAATAAAAGGAAAAAAATGCTGTCCAGGACCAAGAAGGAGCAGGTGCCGAGTTGGAAGCAATCTCTCCTTTGTCTGAACAAGCAAATAAGGTCACTGGTGAAATCCTCAAAGGTTAACTTCAAGTTCAAATTGGCCACATCCACTGAGGACAAACACAAGGCCTTTTTCACATACGTCAGCAATCTCAAAGGTAACACCCAAATCTGCTCTGAACTGGTGATCAAGAACACTACATACATAAACACCGTAGATATAGCCAACCTGCTGGCAGACAGGTTCAGTGAAAATGTCACCCCACTGTCCCCCCCATCAGTAAACAAGGACAACCCCAGCACCTGACCCTCCCCTCATCACCAGGAAGCAGGTCTTTAATGCCCTCTCAAAGGCAAAAAATACAGTCTCCATGGGACCCGACAACATGAGCACTGGCTTCATCCCAGCCAACTGGAGGACAGTCACTGCCATCCCTCTACACAAAGGTGGAGTGTCCACTGACCCAGGCAGTTATAGGTCCATCAGCCTAACTAGCCTGAGCTGCAAGCCTAGGGAATGCATTATCATGGACCTTATAAACAAGGACATTGGCAACCTCCAAACGCTTGACCCCACACAGTTTGGTTTTGTCAAAGGGAGATCATGCCTATTAAACTTGGCCAACTTCTTTGAAACAGTCACCAAAGCCACGGACGAGGGGAAGCCAGTGCACACCACCTACCTTGACCTAGCCAAAGCCTTTGACACTATTTCCCACTCAGGCATAATAGATAAACTCTCCCACCTAGACATCAACCCATATGTTACCAGATTGGTAGCTAACTGGCTCATTGATAGAACCCATTCAGTCAAAAATAGAGGACGCCACCTCTAGTTGTAGACCCGTAATGAGTGGTGTACCACAAAGATCGGGCTTGGGGCCTCTACTGTTTGGGATATACTTTTCTGAGGTGCAAGTCAAAACCATTGGTCTGTGGCTGACCAAGTTTGCAGATGACTGCAAGCAGGGCACTGTCTTAAATTCCCCTAGTGATATGAACATCCTCCAAGAGGGCCTTACCCAAACTAATGAGTGGTGCCAGAAGCATGGCCTCAAACTGAATGCCAAGAAATGCATCATTATCGCCTTTCGGGAAAATGACGTCCCCACTAATCATCACATTAATAACAACATACTAAGCATTCAAGCAGTCGTGAGGGACTTGGGCACCCAGGTTGATAGCAACCTGACTTTTGACCACCACATAGCCTAAATTGTGTGGAAGGCTTTCTACATGGCCCACCTCATAAGTAAGGGTATTTCATCCAGGAACAAGGAGGTCATAACATCCCTATACTCCTCCCTTATCAGACCCATTATCGAGTACAATGCCCCTTTCAACATGTACCTTGCCAAGCATATGCACAGCTGGAGAGACCACAAAGGTTCCTGACCAGGAAAATCCAGGGTCTCAAACACCTGTCCTATACAGGTAGGCTAAAATCCCTGTCCTTTTACTAAGTCTCGTACAGACTGCTCAGAGGTGACCTGTGTCTAGCATACAGGGCCATCTCAGACCCAGCCTTGCTAGAGTTGCTGCATATCCATAAGTCAAAATCCACCTGGCAAGCCGCATACAAGGCCTAAACCTGGTCTGTGACATTAATATAACTTGTTGTCGGGATAGATTTGTGTCCCAGAGACTCCCCTGTCTGTGGAATAGACTCCCTCTCCATGTTAAGCAGAGTAGTGCTCACAAGCACTGTGTGTTGGGGGGCTGGATATATGTTTTCAGTGTATTTAAAAGTAACAAGCTGGTCATATTTTCTTTCATTTAACCATCACAAACATGGACCTTACACATGATAGCTGGCTATCGTTGGTGGTTTGGCACATAAAGGATGTGTGTGAAAGCAGCTGTTTGTTGTCTCTATGGAGCAGTTAGTATCATTGCCATGCTTTACTCTGGTTGGGTTCTTGGCTATGTTTTCTCTATGTGGTGTCTGCATACCCTCCCTGTCCTTGTGTGCATCTATTCATGTTCGCTTGTTACCTCCACCACCTCAAAAACATGCAGCAGGTTAAATGGAACTCTTCCAGTTTCCATGAATGTGAACATGCAGTGTGTGTGTGTGTGTGTGTGTGTGTGTGTGTGTGTGTGTGTGTGTGTGTGTGTGTGTGTGTGTGTGTGTGTAAAATATCTCTGATTTTTATTTGTGAACATATACATAATAATGCCGGCAACATAATTAACTGCTCTGGGCAGCATTAAAAGTGCAATTAACAAGTCATTACATTTCAAAGGTAAGGCATACAATACATCATAGAACTTTCAGACATTTAGAGCTTCTAGGTGTCTCACACACACACACACCCCAGACTGTATAAATGGATTTTGATATGGACTTAGTGGAGACATGTGCCCTCAGTCCCACCCATTCTAAAACCAGCCTGCTCAGAGGTGTGTACCAAAGGTTGCTGCAGGTTGTGCAGGGGCTGGGAAGGGTCATTACTACTATGATTTTAATCAGAATCAAACCTTAGAGGTGTGTCCAGAGAGTCATTATAGATTGTGTTGGGGCTGCGGACAGTTTCATCATTGGTTCTTTTACTTTTCTCACAGACCTCGGAGGTGTACAAAGAAAGTCGCTGTAGCTTGTGTAGGGACAGTGTATTGCTTAGGAAAAACAAAGTGGAATACATTACTGTAATCATTATTTTTTTCACTTTCCTCACAACCACACATCTTGCATGTATACAGGTGGCTGCCTTTGGAGACTACGGGTGAGGAGTGAGTAGGTGTGCTATGTATATGTATGTCAGCAGTCGTTTGAAATACATGACTGTGGCCATCTAAACCTCTGATTTCAGCCCAGTCTAACACCAGAGGAATGCACAGGCAGTGAATTAATTTTTCTGGGCTGGGTAGGGTGGCAGATAATATTCCTAGATAAGATTTGTGTATCCTCATAATTGTCTTGTGAGCTACTATTTTGTTAGCTTTGAACACTAACCATTGGGCACAACTCATGTGTTCCTTGATATCCTGATGTTTTTAGTTCAGGCTAGCCACTAGATTAAAAGGTTGGGAAAATACTGTAAAATGCATCCCAAATATCTGTAAACCCCTGTACCTTCCGGGTGTCTCCACCTAAATTGAGTTATTTCCTAAATGGTTATTACTGTGCTGTCTTTGTCAGGAAAGGTATATTAAAAACATGCATTGAAAACTAAAGTTGAACAGTAACACTTCTTACCTTAATCATAATTTCTGTTCAAGCCATCACTGAATGAAAAGATTGTGTAAAAAGAAAAAAAACTTTAAAATGCACTTCAAAGTATATAGAAAGGTGTGGGTTCTTAAAAAAAGCTGAAGAGCAAGACAAAATATGGGAAAAGAAGAAAAATGTAATGCACGTGGTGTGGGGAAGCATGGAATAGAGGAAAGCAGAGGGGAGCACTGGAGGATGTGGGGGGAGAACAACAGGTGGTGCTTAAGGCACCATTTCACCTAAGTCCATTCTTGTGCATAGAGTTGCTGTTAATATATCATTGTTGCAACTAAATGGCAGCAACTGTGAATGTCCTTGTGTGAGATGGGTGAACATAGAGTGGTGCACAAGCCTGCGTAAGTGTAACAGCATTGTAACTACAGCTCAGTCTGTGCAAACTACTCCTGACAGCATGAACTAAAAGGTTTCTTAGGAAGGGTGGCAATGACAGGGTGATATTTAAACTGAAAGTGTCCTGGGGGCTCCCAAACTGCTAACACTGGCCCTAACGGCAGTAACTCTTAATGAGGACTACAGATTTGTTGACAGTTTCTTCAGGCAGTAATTCCTTAATGCTCAGTGCCTGACTACAGCTTTGGAAATAACACTCTAAAGAACATTGTAGATTATATGACAGCAGTCTCTGGGGGTGTGCTTCCTAGAAATATTAGAACCAACTCCTGATACATACTAAGCACAAATAAGCAACAGCTACTGGGAATGTACTGTTCAAAGCCTAGAAATGACCTGACTCTCATCTACCACACCATCCCTTTGACAGGACTTTTCGCATGTCATAATTATATAAAAGAGTTGCAAGTATTGTTCCATGTGAAATGCTATTAAGACACCAGTATAATACCTGACCAGGGTGTCCTGTGCAGTCACTCAGCTTGTGCAGTGTCCTTCTGCTTAGCATTTCAGGTGCAGAGTTTGGCATTTACTGCTGTTTCTGATATGCAGTTCTCCCTAATTTCATCTTATTACATTTTTGTGTATTCAAGCAGAACCGATGCCAAACACAACAATGTTTTCTCTTTTCACTCTTTTATTACACAGCTTGTGCTATGAATAACCAGCATGCAACTGAACAGGTAGGGTATTCCATTTATGTAATACAGCATAAGAAATAATCAAAATGCATTTCAGTTTCATAATACAAAATAAGAAAATAAACATGACATTTCCTTCTGAGTCTGTCCTTCCTGGAAAATGAGCCTGCGTAACAGATTAAAAAATATATAAAACAAAAAGCAAAAATAAAAGTAAATAAAAGCAAAGACATCGGATGCTTTCTATGTTGTACCCATGAAATGTGCAAGCAACATGTTTATTGACCACCATTGCTGTTTTAAAAGAACATTGTGAGGGAACCTTCACTGTCAGTCTAGTCTGTGGAAGAATACCAACTGAGGTCACGTGCAGCAGAGTTGTGACCCCCCCTAGTATAGTTTATTTCCTCAGGCTGGTTACAGATCACATGTACTAAAGTTAAATTGCCTTCTGAGATGCCTGGATACATCTCTTACCTTTCCTATTGCTGCTTCCTTTCCCATCATCCTCCTCTTCTCTCTCTAGGGCTACAGCAGTATTCTCTTCCTTATATGGCTTCTCCTCTGGTTGAGGGCAGTAGTTTGTACTGCCTGTCTGTTCTTTCTGTAAAAAAAAATTTGTAGAATATGTAAGAAAATGCGTAATACAGAAACTATTAAGAGTATCAGCAACCTATAATGATGAAGATAGGTGATAACCTTGGGCACTTGGCTGTTTATTGAGTCATTAGGAAGAATATATCTCTTTACATTACGATAAATAAATGTTCATAATGTGCATAAAATCCTCCAGAATGAATGAAAGAGAAAGGTAGAATTATATGGCAGTAGTCTAAAGGAAAGTGGGCATCAGTCATCCTTCACCCATAAACTAGAATGCCTGCCCAATTTCCCTGCCTTCATTTTATTAAGCTTTCTACCATAGATCAAAATACCTGTTCCCATGCTGTTTCATTTCACCTCTGTTTAGCATTTCATTCCTGGTGTATGCTTGTGTGACACCCGTGCACTGGCCCAGCAATCAAGGAGCCTCAATCCTCAACACTAACACCAGTGAGGGGCATCTACATTGGGAAGGATAACAAGTACACACAGTAAAGTACAATTTCCCTTAAGAACACACAGAGATTACAGTCAGTCTGGGGCTGGTTTCTCCCTTTCTCTCCAGATCCTCAATAAGACTCCCCAATGGCACAGTTATAGGGTCCTGATCTCAGCCTAGTGGTCAAGCTAAAACCTTCAGCACCCTCTCTGTCCAACCAGTGCTTCGTGTCCCTTCCCAAGTAGTGGACATGCACACACTTTGAGATATGAGTTATATACAAACACACAGACACTCCTGGGCCACAGGTTCTCCAGCTATGCCCCCTTCTCTGCCAGGCTATAAGGTAGAAATCACTGCCACTAACCATTAATGTCAGCTACTAATAAGGCCCTTACTAAAGGGTGTCCAATTATTACTGTGCAATATTATTATCCAAATAGTAAGTGTGACCCAGGGCTAAAGCTATTGGAGTGGCTTTGCCAGTATCACTATATACATACAATGTACTATAGAGCTTAAATTATCTCTACACAAAACAGCCACAGTTGAAAGGTTTAAAAATAAGAAGTTATGTACCTACCATAACGTTCCATGTTAGTTGTCTTCTCTCGCCTTCTTTCTTGCTTGATGGGTTCGGAGCCGATCCTCGGCTCCGACTCGGCACTTGCTTTAGCTCGAGAACTCCTTTTACCAGCTCGAGGCAGCCCCATATCCCATGATGCAAGGCAGTAAGTACCCAGATCTCGTTTGTTGACAAAGGGCAATAACACCAAGCATAAAATACTTCCCAAAGGAAGAAGAAACTTACAGATGGAAAAAGGACCAGGTCTGAATGGTCTTTAGCATAACAGTTTCTTATACAAGGTCTGTCCAGGCCAGGGGGAAGGAGGGAGGGTCGAAGAAAGAAGGCGAGAGAAGACAACTAACATGGAACGCTATGGTAGGTACATAACTTCTTAATGTTAAGTTGTCAATCTCGCCTTCATTCTTGCTTGATGGGACCGCGTCCCTAGCACCTCTATCCTGGGTGGCTCAATGGAACAAACTCTTGAGGACTGTAGAGCCAAAACTGGCTCTGTCCCTGGAGGCCAAGTCCAATTTGTAATGGGAAACAAAAGTGTGAGGAGTGGCCCAAGTGGCCGCTGCACAAATAGTGTCCAAAGGCAGTCTAGCTTGAAAAGCTGTAGAAGTAGCTAAACTCCTAGTTGAATGTGCTTTAGGTTTTGAGCACAGCTGTTTTCCCCTGATCGTATAAATTTCAGTGATGACCGAAGAAAGCCATCTGGACAAAGTCACTTTAGAAACAGGAAGGCCTTTTTTATTATCCGCATAGGAAACAAAAAGTTGATCAGATTTTCTAAATTTTTTGTTCTGTCCAAATAATATCTAAGCTGACGGTGGACGCCAAGATAATGTAGCTTTTGTTCAGCTCTATCTGAATAGTTAGGAAAAATACAGGAGATCAATGGATTGATTCAGATTGTTTTTGAAGCGACCTTAGGTAAAAAGGATGGATTAGTTCTCAAAGATACTCTGTCTTTGTGAAAAATCAAATAGGGGGTCGAACCGAAAGAGCATGAAGTTCAGACACCCTCCTGGCAGATGTAATAGCCACTAGGAATAAAGTTTTCCAAGAAAGATATTTCAGGGAACAAGAAACAGCTGGCTCGAAGGGGAAGAATCAAGGATGTCAGCACTAAATTTAGATCCCACTGAGGAGGAGGATTCCTGATTGGAGGCTTTAGTAGGAAAATTCCTTTCAAGAAGGCCCTGCAGAGCCTATGGGACATAATATTATGATCTGCTATCCCGACATGAAAATTAGAAATAGCAGCCAACTGAACTCTGACTGTGGAAGAAGAGGAGCCTGCATGAAAAATCTCTGCTAAGAAGTCCAGAACTGCCTGAACAGGGGCAGTAAAAGGATCAATATTTTGGGCCTTAGCCCAATAAGAGAAACGTTTCCATTTGCTTGTGTAAATCCTCCTGGTAGAGGATTTTAGTGAAGTTACTATGATATCTCTAACTGGGTTAGAGATCAAAGGAAGCCTGGCTAAGGAAGGAAGTGGAGCAACCATGCTGTGAGGTTGAGAGAAGGGATTGACCGGTGCAGCTGACCGGATTGGTGAATCAGTAGATCTGGCACTGGGTCCAGATGCCACGGCTGCACCAAAAGGTGATGATGGAGGAACAGGAACCAAACTTGTCGAGGCCAGTAAGGGGCAATGAGAATCAATTTGGCTCTCAAAACGGTAGCTTTCTGGATCACCTGAGGGATCAGAGGAAATGGAGGGAAGGCATAAAGAAGTCCCTGGGGCCACTCCTGGGTCAGAGCGTCTCTGGGGGGATGGCCTGATAGAGGGAAGAGGCTGAAGAAGTCTGGACATTTGCTGTTTTGGGGAGTAGCAAAAAGATCGCAACATGGACGACCCCATTCCAGAAAAATCTCTTCCGCTATGGATTGCTTGAGAGACCACTCGTGAGGCATGAGAATAGCTCTGCTCAATCTGTCCGCTATAATGTTGGTTTTCCCAGGGATATGCGTTGCTACCAGAAACCGATGAGAGGAGATCGCCCATTGCCATAGTCTGAGCGCTTCTCGACACAAGGGGTAGGACTTGGTTCCGCCCTGTTTGTTGATATACCAAACTACAGACATGTTGTCTGTGTGGACTGCAATTGTCCCTACGGGAAGAAAGTCGTTGAGGGCTTGCAACGTTAAAAGCACTGCTCTCATCTCCAGGACATTTATGTGCAGATGGTACTCGAACGGTTGCCATGTCCCATGAACCATCCTGCCCTGATAATGACCCCCCCACCCGATCAGGGAGGCATCCGTGGTGACAGTGGCTATCGGGGACGGAGGTACAAAGCACCTGCCTTGGTGAACCTGAGACGATGTGATCCACCAAGCAAGATGTTCTTTGCATGTTTGTGTCACCAGAATCTGGTGACGCATTGGGAGTTGCTGGTATGACCACTGTGTGAATAGCATCCACTGAAGGAGGCGCATGTAGAATCGGGCCAGGGGAAGAAGAGTAATGGCCGCAGCCATGAGACCTAATACCTTTAGAACCATTCTGGCCTGTACTTTCTTGCTGGCCAGAATGATCCTGACATGAGTCTGAATGTCTGAAACTCTTTGTTCTGTAAGGGTAGCTGACATCCGAACAGTGTTTAAGTTTGCCTATGAAGGTAATAGACTGGCAGGGCGATAAGGATGACTTTTCGAAGTTGACTGAGATCCCCAAATGAGAACAAAGGTCTATTGTGTAATCCCTGGCTTGTATAAGCTGATGCCTGGTGGTGGCTGACAGGAGCCAGTCGTCGAGATACGGAAACACCTGGAATCCTTGATGTCTCAGGTGAGCCGTGACCACTGCCATGCATTTGGTGAACACTCTGGGGCTGTAGTGAGACCAAAGGGCAGGGCTCTGAACTGGAAGTGACTGGACCCCAGCCGAAGCGGAGAAATCTCCTGGAGCGTCTGTGAATTTTGATGTGATAGTACGCATCCTGAAGATCTATTGAGCACATCCAGTTGTCCTTCTGTAAGAAGGGCAGAATTGACTGAAGAGTGACCATTCGAATCTTGTCTTCCTGACAGACTTGTTGAGTCTGCTGAGATCCAATATTGGTCTCCAGTCTCCCGTCTTTTTGGGGACCAAAAGAACCTTGAGTAGATTCCGGCTCTGAATGGTCTATTGTAACTGGCTGAATGGCTCTTTTTTGCAGTAGTTTTGCGATTTCTAACTCTGCAATCTCCCTTAGACCGGGTGGTACATCTGGAAGGGAACTTGAGGGGAAGGGACTTTCCTCGAAAGGAATTATGTAACCCTTGGATATGATCGACTGTACCCATCTGTCTTGAGTGAGGGAATGCCAGGCTTCTGGGTACAGTGATAATCTTCCCGACTGCCTCCAAGGAGGGACAGCCGGGCAACACCTCAGGGATGCTGAAAGGGCTTATCAGAGAGAGGCTCCCTGTTTCCCTGGTTCTTCGGACCCCCTCTGCCTCTAGAGCGGCGCCTGTTGTTGTTACCCCCTCTGCCTCTAGGGGTAAACTGACCACGTGAATCCGGCGTGACTCCTTGGGATTTACGGAACCACATCTTCCCACCCTTCTGTCCTTTGGGATAAGGCCTAGAAGGGGTGGAAAAACGGACTCCAACAGCAGAAAGAGTCTTGCCGTCCTGCTCACACCTGGTCAAGGTCTCCTTCACCTGAGGGCCAAACAAAGCTGACCCATCAAAGGGAGAATTTGTGAAGGACGCCTTAAAGGATCCGCAAAATCACATAGCCGCATCCAGGCTTGGCGCCTAAGAGCCACACCTGTGCCTGCGGCTCTACTGCCCATCCGCAGCATAAGATATTAGCCGCATGGAGGAGTTAGCAATGGAATTGAGGGTTCCTAGCTGCGAAGCAATCTTTTCTTGAGCCCCTGCAGCTGTAGGATCCTGAACTACTTCTCCCAGCTCCTTCAGGATATCTCTCTGGAGTCTGGTGAAGTGACAAAGATAATTCAGCGACGCATAGCAAAGGTCGCTGAGGAAAACATCCGCTTGCATACCTATCCATGGTCCTAGAGTCCTTATTAGGAGGATGGACGGCACGGAAGGATCTGCAAGTTCCTTTTTGGTGGCCGCAGCCACCACCATGGCATCAGCGGGACACCCTTGGTAAGGAATTGTTTGTCACTAGGGGCAGTGATAAATTTAGAAGGCCTCCTAGGGACTGGCTCTACAGAGTCAGGAGCTGTCCACGCCTTCGTGCAATAACCTGCATAAGGGGTCGAAGGCGGAGACACCCAGGAGGTGGAGGGCCGAGATCCAAACGCCTCTAGGTATACTGACTCATCCTCAGAGGGATTGTTGGTGGGCCAGTTTCCCCTCTGTTTCAGAAGTTCTAGGATGTCTGAGAAGGAGACATCCTCAGAGGGGATCTAGGAGATCCCTCTGACTCATCAAAGTCAGTATCCGAAGTGACAGACTCGGGGGAGTCTACATGCTTCCTCTTACAAGTCCTCTTCCTAGGAGGATCTCCCGAAACATCAGGAGAGTCCTCGGAAGAGGGGGAAATTCCCAATGGGGAAACCTGAGGCGGAGGATCTCTGGGTCCTGTAGCAAGAGAAGTGGCAGAGATGTCAACAGGTACTATAGAGGGAGGAGCTACGGAACAGACTGCTGACTGATACCAGTGGCCAGTACACTCTTCATTACCTCGAATGCTCCCCTCCCAGGCAGGTCCGAGAGAACCCGCTCCGAAGAGCTAGGAACTCCCGGGACCACCGAAAGGGAAGTCTCCGAGGCAGATGTCGGAGCCGAGCTCACCAAGGCCGAGGCTCCAAGGGGAAGAGCGGGCTTGGACAAGGGTCCGATGCCACTCACCCCCTCGGAGGAGACCATGGAAGCCCGACCACCGAATTCCTCTAAGGAAGAGGAGATAAGAGTAGAGGCTGAAGGAACAGAAGGGCGTATCCGTCCTCCAGCCGTAGCAGTAACCATGCCCGAAGACTCCAACTCCAAACTCTGGGGTAGAGTTGAAGGAGGAACTGTAACGGGGTGTGGACCAACAGTCGCCTGCTGAGACGGACTGTGTAGCATTTGGGCCAGTACCTGTGACTTGAGTAATCTACTGACCACTCTCTCTAGGTCATGATCTGACAACCTGGATGACCTTGAAGATCGGCTCCGATGGCTCCGTTCCGATAGAAGAGGCGGCCGAGCCGAAAGTATCGCCTCAAAGGAAGGAGACCTCGACCTCTTCCTGGAATGAGCCATCGGAGCCGATACTACAGATCCTGTCGGCGCCGACTTCTCGGAGCCGACAGAACGTTTCGATGTATCGGCTCCAGCCGGAGCCGATACAGCCACCAAAGTAACGGTGTCGGAGCCGATCGGAGCCGACACCGATGCCTGTGCCACATGGGTGTCGGAGCCGATCGGAGCCGACATCGGCGGTCAAAATAGGTTCGGCACCGATAGCCATCGGTGCCGGCGCTTTAAAGCCAGAATCGGCTCCAGCGGAGCCGATCACGACTCAGTACAAGTCGGAGCCGAGGCCGCAGGCTTAGGAACAGAAGCCTGGGCCTTGGAAACTCTTGCTGGTTTTGATGGAGCCGACTTAGCCGGAGAGCCCTCCGGCTTAAGAAGGCCCCTAAGAACCAGTTTGTTATGTCTCTCCTGCAGGACTCTCTGGCTGAAGGAGTGACAAATAGCACAGGAGTCCTGCAGGTGAAGAGGGCCCAGACAATACAGGCAAGAAGTGTGACCGTCTGTCAGAGACATCTTCTGACAGCACGAGTCACACTTCTTAAAACCTGAGACCCTCTCCTTTGACATGGTGCCGAAAACACACACACACACACACCAGTCAAAAATTAGACTTAAATAAATACCAAAAGGTATTCTACAAAAACAATACACACACCCTAACAGGGGGGGGATGGGAAGGGTTTTTTAAGATACACTAACAAAAAATAAAGGAGACAGGAAATTTCTGTCAGAAAAGGAATAATATAAGTTTAAAACTATTAATACAAGGTTTTTTAGTAAAAAGGGGCTTAAAACTTCACAAAAGTGAACAACTTACCAGGAGCTGGTAAAGAGAAGACCTCCCAAGCGAAGCGGCAAACGAGATCTGGATACTTACTGCCTTGCATCATGGGATATGGGGCTGCCTCGAGCTGGTAAAAGGAGTTCTCGAGCTAAAGCAAGTGCCGAGTCGGAGCCGAGGATCGGCTCCGAACCCATCAAGCAAGAATGAAGGCGAGATTGACAACTTAACATTAGTTTATAATAAATAATAAGAACACAATACAATGCTTCTTACTACACAGTGCTAGTCAAGAGTTCAGACATCACAGAGAAATGCTTAAAATAATACAGTAGAAAAGTTCTGACATCAATACAGAAAACAACTAGTCTAATCTTCCTATTTCCTAGCTATATCTAAGCGTAAACACAGGTCTAAAATAAACTTACATATAGAGCAAGGCAGTGCTGGTGATGTTGTCAGTTCTGAAAACAAATGCAAAATGTTCTGAGTCTCTCTGTCCTTAAATTGATAACACAGTACTACCGACTTATTTCAGATTACATCATTTTTTCTCTGGTTCCCAGGCTAACAGAAACGCTGAGTTTAGCAGCCCTTTTGATCTTGCACCTGGTCAGGAAGCTACAGCAATAAAAGACATTACACATGCAAATTTTAGCAACTACCTCTGGTCTCAAACAATAGTAAGAATTTCTTCATCCAAACATGTTGGCTCTGACTTTTAATATCAAACAATTATACAGTGCTTGACTTATCAGCTTTCCTCCACCAGAGTGCAATGTCGTTACATTTTTTGAAGTTCAACATTTACCATAATTTTCTTATATTTAAGAGAACAAGCATGTGACTTACATTAATATTTACAAATGACAGAATTATCATATTACAAAATTCTATCTGGCTGGCCTAGCAGCCTTCGCATATCGTCGCAGCTTGTGCATACTATTTTGGTACCTGTACATTCCCTGTGAGTGCCAATCATCAGATAAGCCCAACAGGATTGACAAAAAAGAGACAAATACTTGCTACTGCTGATCACTGCAGGCACTCTTTTCTGTTACACTGGCAGTGGTTTGCTTTGTTCATTTCCTGTTTCAGTAATTGTATTACATTATGTGACTACATTTATTACTTGTTCAGCTGTAACTCCCAGGCCATGACTGAAATGGGTCCCCTTTGGTTATTGGTGTCTCTTCTAGCCTTGCCTTATGTTTTCTTTCATTGATGGGTATGTTCCCTTTTGACTATAAAAAACATCTACCTTCCTAATAACAATGATGGTCTCCTTTTAGTGCTCTTTTCCTCTGAGCTAGACATGCCAGCTCAAATGTTTATTTCATAGAAGTCCCTTCTCAAGGTGAGCCATAAAATTATAAAAAGCAGTTAGTAAAATATCCTGATAAATAAACAAAACGTATGTACTTATCATAACTCTAGATCTGTGTTATCTTCTTTCCATCTGGTTCACCCTTTGGGTTATTGGAGCTGATCAGATCCACCATTGGCAGCTTTTAGAAGCTGTGGATCCAGGGCTCTGACTCCTCCCCTACCCATAATTCCCTCTGTTCCTGCAGAATATCTCAGATCAAATTTGCCTGCTCTTAAACTTGCAATTATTCAATAACCAACATAAACAGGCTTGCCTAAAAAGGGTGCTAAGAAAAATGGCCACAATATGAGGAACAGCAATCAAAAACTGTTCAAGGACAAGACTCTTAGACAGCTCCATCCATTCAAAAGGAGCTGCAGGTGACAATTTCAGAAGGGGACAGGAGGGATGTATGTTGAACTGGACAAAAACAAGACAACACAGATCTAGTGTTATGGTAAGTACATAATTTTCATATCCAATGTTGTCTGTTTTGTCCAATTCAACCTTTGGAACAGATTCCCAAGCTGTTGAAAGACTGGGTGGAATCAAGAAAAGATATTCTTAAGAAATGTGGAGCCAAAGAATGTACAGGATCTGGACTGTACATCCAACCTGTAGTGAGATACAAATGTGTGAAAAATACACCAAGTAGCTGTAGCACAAATCTCGGCTATAGGAACTCTGCCCATAAAAGCAGGGGAGGGAGTCCTGAAAAGCCTGCCTGACCATTTCCCTTTGAAATGTCCCCACACCAGAAGGGAAGCATCCGTGGTTTCTGTAGACATTGGAGGTGATGGGGAAAATGGTCAACCATGGGACAACACTGGGGAGGTCAACCACCAATTGATAGGAGTCCTGCAAATTGGTGTGAGACAAATCCGAGTATGTCATGGGTATGATATCAGGGACCATTGAACTAGCAGGGTCCACTGAAGAACTCGCATATAATGTCTTGCTAGGAGAACTAGTGCAATTGTACAGGCCATCAAGCCTAGCAGCCTAAGAAGGAGTCTTGGAGAGAGGTGGTGAAGCATCTGAAAAGCTACCTGATGCAGAGATGATACCCTGGACTTTTGAAGTTTGGCTATTTGACTCATCATATCCAGGTGGTATCTGATGAACTCTATCCGTTGTGTAGGGATCAAGTGACTCTTTGCAAGACTGTCTGTAATTCCCAACTGTGGGGCAAACTGGAGCAAGAATTCCCTTTATTAGACCAGAAGATTCCTGGTTGGAATGGTGAGGAGCCAATCATCTAAACATTGGAACACCTGTAACCCTAGCAGTCTGAAATACACTTCTACCATTGCCATGCATTTAGTAAACACCAAGGGGGTTTGGGTGAGACAAAGGACATTGCCCTGAACAGAAAATGATAGCCTTCCAGATGGAAATGGAGAAATCTCCTGGAATACGTCTCTATCTTGACATGATAGTTGCCACTTTGCAGATCTATGGAGCACATCTAGTTGCCCTTTCTCATAAGGGGTATAATGAACTGAACTGTGACCATCCAGAACTTCATCTGTTTTACAAACTGATTGAGGTGATTTAGGTCCAAAATTGACCTGAGTTTCCCTGTTTTCGTCAGAACTAAAAAGTACCTGGAATAGACTCTGGATCTTAACTGGTCTGAGGAAACCTCCTGGATGACTCCTTTTTTCTAGCAGCTGTTTTTACTTCTGCTGCTATGGATTCCACTTGACTGGATGGTATGCTGGGAATCCTTCTCTTTTTCTGAGGAGGGAAACAAAGGAAGTAGTGTAGCCTCTAGTGATTATTCTTAGCACCCATCTTGTCTGATGGCCTGCAAGTCTTAAGGGTGTAGGGATAAGAACCGTCCCAGTTGCATCCAGAGTGTAGCAGTCAGGCAACCCTTTAAGAGCACTGATATGATTTCTCAATGAAAGGCCACAAAATCCTTGATTCTGCAGTATGCCTCTACACCTAGGGAAACTTCCATTGAAATTCCCCCTACCCACACCTCAGAAGGGTTTCTTTGTAGCAGCATCTTCATTAAAACCCTGGGATTTTTAGAACCAAATTTTTGTCCCCTCTTTTGGTTCCTAGAAAAGGTCCTCTGGGGTGGAGAAAGAGATTGCAAAGACAGATAGGGTCTTACCTTCTTGTTCTCTCCAGGTGCATGTCTCTCTAACTTTCAGTCTGAAGAGAGTCAAACCATTAAAAGGGGCATTAATGAAGGACATATTGAAGCCTTCTGCAAAGTCACATAATCGCATCCAAGCATGTAGGAGGATAAGTATGGTGGTGTCTACAGCACTCACCATACCATCAACTGCATTAGAAAGCAAATGCAAGGATATGTTGGACATTGATTGTAGACTAGACACTGATTTCTGCATGTCTGCAGGTAAGCTACCCAAGTGGGACTTGGTGAGCTCCTTGGTCAGGTCCCTCTGGTAGCTTGCAACTTGGGCAAGATAGCTCAGCCCTCTGAGTGCAAAAGTTACTGATGTGTACATCTGTTTCCCAAACCTGTTTAATGCCCTGGACTCCCTGTTAGGGTGGTGGACAGATATACTTTCTTCTGAGAGTTCTTTCTTTGTGGTTACAGCCACAACCATACCATAGCATCTACTGGGAGACCTTTGCACCAGAATGTCCTGTTCTGTTCTTTGGGGTAACCAAGATCTTGTCAAGCTTCCTCAGAAGTGGCTCCACTGTGTCAGGATTCTTCCATGCCTACTGTGCCAGTAGATATCATCATCAGATGGCACCACCCAAGAGTTAGAAGAGCCAACCCCAAACACCTTGAGGAACACAAACTCCTCAGGAAAGGGTACATCGGTGGATCAACCCCCTCACATTTTCAACAGTTCTAGAATATTACCAAAGGTGACATATTCCAGAAAAGATTGTGGGGACCCTCCACTGTAGATCTAGTCTATGCATTTCTTGACTGACTCCTGCAAGGATTCCATATGTTTTCTTTTACACATCTGTTTCCTAGGACACTCCTTCTGGGCTTCTGAGGAAGGGTCAGAATCAGATTGGAAACTCACATGGCGAGCAACCCCAAGGAAGTGTGAGGCTGACAGTCCCAACTTATCCAGATGTATCCAGTTGGAAACAGTGTAATAGGGGTCAGGATAGAACCACATGCAACAGAGACACTTCTTCTCTCAGTCTGGTAAAAATGCTTTTGAATATCTCAAAAGCCAAGGCCACAATCAGAGCTAAAGAAGCAACTCCTACAATCCGGAAAGGAGATAATAGCAACATACTCTGCTCTGACCGACCCCAGCTCTGAGGCTGACAATGGAGGTGACCTATCAAGCACCAAGGCCTTGAGGAGAGATGGATCTGAAATCTTTTGAGTTGACTCAATCCCTTAAATCTTGACTTCAGTGCTTTGGCTCCATGAGTCATCCTGATCCAACAACACTGGAGTCAAGAGAGTAAGGGATACTCAGAGTTGAAGCTGAGAGGACTTCTGATTCTGATATAAGTGATCTGAGAAGGCCTGGACCCATGGGCACCAGATCCAAAGTTTGAGCTGTAATCAGAGAAACCAATGGAAGGGTAGAAAGGCTTGTACTTGGGGCTCACAATGGAGATGTTAATAGAAGAATCCCCAGTTAGATCTATATCTGAATGAACTTTCAAATCATCATGTTGACATCTGCTTTGGTAAGGCTCCTCATAGAACAGAAGGACCAAAGGTGGTCAGAAGGAATACCTCTCCTGCAAGAAAAGGGACTGGAGCTTGGGACTCACTCGCTCCAGGGAGAAAAGGGGAGGGAGCTTTGGAGAATAAATCAAAATAGCCGTTGCATCCAATTGTCTTGGTGCTTTCAGTGCCAGACCAAAGAATTCCAATGAATCTGGAGACCATTTCTTGTTTTTTTTTTCCATTTTCTTCTCAGAGTCTTTCTCTTTTTCCTTAGGCTTATCCTTCTCCTTCTCTTTATCCTTGGTGGGCTTTGGTCTATCCAACTTCTTGGCTGGAGGACAAGAAGATCGTGAAGATGAAGACTGTGTCACAGCCCCTTCAGTATCAATTTGTTGCTACGACCCTGCAGTATTCTTGCTCTAAAGGAAGCACTCGCCTCAGAATCAGAATCCAGGTGCACTACCCCCATGCAGTACACAGAAATACAGTGAGAGTCCTGCAATGGGATTCGGTGTCCACAGGCCGAACACTTATTGAAACCAGGAGCCTTGTCCAACAATGATGGGAGTAAAACAATGAGATCCAATACTGAACAGGATTACAGTTAAGCTCTAAAAAAATCAGCTTAAGATAAAAGTAACAACAATGAATGGCAACAGGAAGTAGCACTGCTAACAACAATAACAGACAAAAATATGAGTAATAGAAAAATAATCTACTTTCAAAATGTAAGCTAACTTGGGGAGGTAAAAAGATAAAAAAAAGAGACAGGAAATGCAATATGGCTAAAATTAGCTAAAAAAGACAACTAATAAAGCATTTAACTTGCAAACGTCAGAGCCCTTGTGCACCACTTCCTTCTGAACAAGCAGCAGATGAGATCTGAGATATTTTAGTGAAATAGAGGGAATTATTGGCAGAGGAAGAGTCATAGCCCTTGATCCACAACTTCTAAAAAGTGCCCAGGTTGGATCCGTTCTGACCCAATAACCTAAAAGTTGAATTGAATGAAAACACTCAACATGGGATCTGCAGTTAATAGTCTGTTATGCAAGATATCATGAAACTTTTAGTTATGTACTCACCATAACTTCAGATGTTTGGGATCCATCTCGCCTACATTCTGACTGATGGGTTCGGAGCCGATCCCTCGGCTCCGACTCGGCACACTTATGCCAAAGAGCGAAGTCTCTTATTGGCTGAGCTTACTATATCCCAGGATGCACCACTACCAGTCCCCCAGATCTAGTTTGTCCGCATACATACACAGACACACATGCTGCTTATATAACATCGTCAGATGAAACAAGATAAAAAACAGTAGAACTCAAAACCGTTCAATCTCTTCTGATCTCCAAGGCAGGGGGAAGGAGGGTGGGTATTAGGAATGTAGGCGAGATGGATCCCAAACATCTGAAGTTATGGTGAGTACATAACTAAAAGATGTTATGTGATCCTATCTCGCCTACATTCTGACTGATGGGACAGCGTCCCTAGCACCTGAATCCTGGGTGGCTCACTGGAAAACACTCCTGAGTACCGTGGAACCAAATGATGCTCGCCCTTTAGATGCCACATCCAATTTATAGTGGGAAATGAAAGTGTGCGGGTTGGACCACGTAGCCGCAGCACAAATCTCAGAAATAGCGAGCTTGGAATGAAAAGCAATAGAAGTAGCCATAGCTCTGGTAGAGTGAGCTTTGATAGATGTTGTAAGTTGCTTATTTGAAGAGGAATAAACCTGAGATATACAATCTCTAATCCATTTGGAGATAGTAGCTTTAGTGATGGTTTTCCCCAATTTATTATCTGAAAAGGACACAAACAACTGGTCTGATTTTCGAATTTGCTGAGTCCTGTTTAGATAGAAGCGCAATTGCCTGTGAACATCCAATTTATGGAGGGTGTACTCCGCTTCGTTGGAGAATTTTGGAAAGAAAACTGGTAGCTCTAGAGATTGTTGGAGACAGAGATTAGAACAAACCTTTGGGACAAAAGATGGGTTAGGCCTAAGTGATACTCTATCCTTGTGAAAAATCAAGCACGGTGGTTTGATAGATAGGGCTTGAAGCTCTGAAACTCTTCTTGCAGAGGTAATTGCAACTAAGAAGGCAGTTTTCCAAGACAGATATTTTAACTCACATGTAGCAGCCGGTTCGAAAGGGGAAGATGTTAAGGCACGAAGTACCAAATCAAGATCCCACGGAGGCGCAGGATGAAACACTGGAGGTCTTAACAGCCCAGCACCTTTAATGAAAGTTTTGCATAATCTGCTGCTCATCAACGGTGGATCCATGGATTCGTGAAATTTAGAGATAGCTGCTAGTTGGACTTTAATAGTAGAGACTGAAGATCCTTGATTAAACAAGGAAGTTAAAAATTTCAAAACCTCTGGTATCGGGGCAGTGATAGGGTCCAAGCCCCTGAGTTGAGCCCAGATAGCAAACCTCTTCCACTTACTGAGGTACAATTTCTTAGTGGTGGGTTTGTGGGCCGAAGATAAAATGTGAATAACTTCCGGGTCTAAGGTGTGATTTCTGACTAAAGTCGGAAGTGGAGGAGCCAAGCTGTCAATTTCAAAGTGTGAAGGGACTGGTGTTGTCGTCCCGACTGATGAATCAGCAGATCCGGAGTTAGATCCAAAAACCAAGGATCGTCCACAGCATGTTTCTTCAGGTAGGGAAACCATACCTGACGAGGCCAGTGCGAGCAATTAGTATCATTGTGGACCCCAATTGAGAAGCTTTCTGGATGACTTTGGGGAGAAGTGGAACCGGAGGAAAGGCATAAAGTAGTCCTGTTGGCCAAGGTTGGACCAGAGCATCCATAGCTGCCTCCCTGACGTGGAGTCAAGGAGAAGAACCTTTGCACTTTGCGTTTTGTGGTGTTGCAAATAGGTCGCAGCACGGGTCCCCATTTTCTGAAAACCTGAGCTGCTACTGTTTCATTCAGGGACCACTCGTGAGGAGAGAGAATCGTCCTGCTTAATCTGTCTGCCAATATATTGGATTTCCTGGAATGTGGGTCGCTACCAAGAAGCGGTTGGTAGCTACAGCCCATTCCCACACCCTCATGGCCTCTCTGCAAAGGGGTAAGATCTGGTCCCTCCTTGTTTGTTTAGATACCAGACCACCGACATGTTGTCTGTGTGGATAGCGATAATGCCTTGAGGGAGAAACTTGTGGAGGGCCTGTAGGGACAGAAGTACAGCCCTCATTTCCAATACATTGATATGGAGAAAGGTTTCGTCTGGAAGCCAAGAACCCTGAACTAACCTGCCCAGACAATGCCCCCCCCCCCACCCTGTCTGGGAGGCATCCGTCGTCAGGGTGGCCACGGAGGGGATAACAAAAGGTCTTCCCTGATTCAGATTGGATGGCTGAAGCCACCAGCGGAGGTCCCGCTTGCACGCTTCTGTAATCATAATGGGGTGATTGAGGGGGAGATTCTGAAAGGACCATTGAGTCGATAACAGCCACTGAAGAATCCTCATGTGCAATCTTGTCAGTGGAACTAGGAGAACCATGGCAGACATCGAACCTAAAAGTTGCAGGACCATCCTGGCTGGGGCTTTGGATCTTGAAAGCAGGGCTTGAACTTGACCTTGTAAAGTTTGAATCCTTTCGGTAGGAAGAAAGACGCGCATCAATTTTGAGTCTATCTCTGCTCCTATGAACCTTATGCGCTGAGAGGGCAGCAAGACAAACTTTGACCAATTGAATGTAATTCCCAGGGTAGCACCTAGGGAGATGGTGGCTTTGAGGTTGTCCATTAGTAGATGCCTGGTGGTGGCAGTCAGGAGCCAGTCGTCCAGATAGGGAAACACTTGGAATCCAAGACTCCTCAGGTGAGCAGTTACTACTGCCAAACACTTGGTGAACACCCTGGGGGCTGTGGTGAGACCAAAGGGCAGTGCACGAAATTGGAAATGACTGTCTCCCAGGCTGAAGCGCAGATACCTCCTGGACGCCTGATGTATCGGTATGTGATAATAGGCGTCCTTGAGATCTATGGAGCACATCCAAACATCCTTCTCCAACAATGGGAGAATGGATTGTAAAGTGACCATTCGAATTTGGATTTCATGACGGATTGGTTTAGTTTGCTGAGATCCAATATTGGTCTCAGGTCCCCTGTCTTTTTTGGCACTAAAAGAACCTTGAGTAATTTCCGGATCCGATCTGGTCTGTGGGGACCGGTTGGATGACTCTTTTCTAGCAGCTTTGACGCTTCTGCGGCTGCAATTTCCCTTTGACTGGGTGGTGGGTCCGGGATTTTTTGGACGGTGGGGGTGAGTGTGTGAAGGGAATGGTGTAACCTCCGGCAATAATCCGAAGCACCCATCTGTCCTGAGTGATAGACTCCCAGGCTTTTAGGTGTTTGGCAAAACGGCACCCGACTGGCTCCGGAGCAGCACAGCCGGGCAATACCTCATGAAGTGTGGGAGGCTGAAGAGCCACGAAAGGACTCGCTGTCTCCAGAATTGCGGGGCCCTCTGCCGCCTCTGGGACGGCGTCTCCCAGAAAAATTTCCCCGTCCTCTGCCTCTGGAAGGGGAATCTTCCTGCTGTTGAGGAAAAACTTACGTGATTTGGAACCACATCTTCCCTCCTCCTTTAGCCTTGGGATAAGGCCGAAAGGGAGTGGAATAACATGCACCTACGGCAGATAAAGTTTTTCCCTCTTGCTCACAGCAGGTAAGAGTGTCTTTAACCTTAGGTCCAAACAAAGAGGACCCATCAAAGGGAGCGTCGGCGAAGGAAGACTTGAAGGCCTCCGCAAAATGACACAAACGGAGCCAGGCTTGTCTCCGTAGAGCCACGCCTGTGCCTGCCGCTCTGCCCGACCCTTCGGCCGCATATGAAATGAGCCTCATGGATGAGTTAGAAATCGAGGTAAGGATAGCCAACTGAGAGCTAACCGACTGGGCTAGCTGCTCAGGTAGGTTACCTGAGAGGGAATCTGACAGCTCCTTGACCAGATCCCTCTGTAGCCTGGTAAAATGTGCCAAATAATTCAGGGACCTTAGTGTAAAGGCCGCTGAAGTCAGGGTGCGCTTCCCGTACCGGTCCATGCTCCTAGATTCCTTATGAGGAGGATGGACGGACGTTGAAGCCTCTGCCACATCCTGTTGTGTAGCAGATGCCACCACCATGGCATCTACAGCCACGCCTTTTGTCAAGAACTCCTTCTCGGGAGGGGCAGACAAAAATTTGTTAGGGCGAGAAGGCACTGGTTCCACAGTATCTGGATGTTCCCACGCCCTCCGACAAACCAAATCCAGGAGCTCGTCAAAGGGCGGAGACACCCAGGAGGCGGAGGGCTGAGCCCCAAAGGCCTTGAGAAGCACTGACTCATCAGCAGAGGGGGGTTTGGATATCCAGCTGCCTCGTTGCTTGAGGATCTCTAAAATGTCTGCGAATGAGACATCATCTGAGGACGACTTCGGGGACCCCTCCGCATCATCAAGATCAGTGTCCGATGTAAGAGACTCGGGGGAGTCCACGTGCTTCCTCTTGCACGATCTCTTCCTTGGGGGCTCCTCTGAAGACAACTCCGAAGAACCCTCAGGAGGAGGGGAACCCCCAGTGGGGTAACCTCAGGCCGGGGCTCCGCTGCTTAGGGACAGGGGAACTGCCAAAGACCCAGTCTCCACGCCCAGGGAAGGTGCCGGTAAAGCCGGAGAGATGGCCGAAGAAGACTTGGCCAAGGCACTCCTCATAGCTCTGAAAGCCGGACCCCCAGAATCCTGGGAGTGTCCGGTCCCCAGAGCCATGATAGCAGACGGAAGTCCCGCAGCCGAAGCACCGAGAGGGAGGCTCGGAACCGACAACATAGGTCCCGAAACGTCACCCCCGGGTCCGGCCGAAGAAGTCCGCGTGCCAAACTCGGACCCGAAGGCCGGGGTTGGAGTAAGGGTCGGAGCCGACCCTAGGATCTCCACCGGCTCCAACAGCACCTGCTCCGACGGAGCTGAAGCGGTCGGAGGAGGAATGGCATTGGCATGGGCTATCGGCTCTGAAGCCAAGTGGGTCGGAGCCAAAACAAATTTTTGAAAGACTGGGGACTGGAACAGTCTTTGGAGCACCCTGTCTATGTCCGAATCTGACATCCTCGATGACCTAGAGGATACTGAACGGGTTCGAGTTGGCCTCTCCAACGGCCCCAAGGGGCTAGGGGACCGGCTCCGAGGCGACTCGATGACTATCGGCGCCGAAGGAATACCCAAACTAGTTTCCATCGGTGCCGAGGAGGACTTAGGCGCCGAGGAGGAAGTGTCTGAGCGGACAACCTTCATCGGCTCCGAGACCAGTGGAGCCGATGAAGGTGACTCCGCCTCGATGCCCCAGCCATCGGCTCCGAAGCCAGAGGAGTCGAGACTGGAGGCATCGAGGCAGACCGTTCGCCCTCGGCTCAAGTCCTTGGAGCCGAAGGAGAAGCCTGCCTATGTCTTTTGGCGGTCGGGTCCGACGGACTGGTCGGAGCCGACGCCTTTCTTTTTAGCAGGAGAAGGAGAGGATGCTAAAGCTTCTTCAAAAGAGGGTTTTATAAGGCCTTTCAAAATAAGCTTATTTTTCCTCTCTTGGAGGACCCTCGAGGAAAAAGCGTGACACACGCTGCAGGACTCCTGCAAATGTTTGGCGCCCAAACAATATACACACAGAGAGTGGTCATCCGTGATAGACATTTTAAAACTACATTTAGTGCATTTTTTGAAGCCCGAAGGCCTAGGAGCCTGAGACATTATAAGAAAACTGAGTACTCTCTCACAGACAAAACTTTGTTGGGAAAGACTGACCCTACAAGATTAACTTGCCGTTTACAATGATAGCCAATTAAAATAAAGGCCAACTGAAGACATACAACAGTGAATAAAGTATACCGAAATCCAAGAACCCCTAAGGTTCAAAGGGATTAACCAACAGGAAAGGCCCTATGGAAGAAGGGAGCCTGTACCGGAACAAACACCAATCACACACAATTTTTCTTACAAAAAGTTTTCAAAACAGACACACAGCACAGAGTAGCTGTTAAAACAGCTTTTTGTTAAAGAATTAGCAAATTTCTGACAGAAAAAGTTAGTGAAAAGACACTACTTAGCTCAGCCAGCTCGAGACCACGTCTTTGCTAGTTAGCGGCAAACGAGATCTGGGGGACTGGTAGTGGTGCATCCTGGGATATAGTAAGCTCAGCCAATAAGAGACTTCGCTCTTTGGCATAAGCGTGCCGAGTCGGAGCCGAGGGATCGGCTCCGAACCCATCAGTCAGAATGTAGGCGAGATAGGATCACATAACATCAGTCTGTTTTCTTTTCCCACTGACAAACATCATGCAACATTGCAGTGTGAAATAAAGGTAGGATTCATGCACCACATGCCCTGCAGGCAAAGAATATGTCCCATTTGCTTTTTAAGTGGCCTACAGAAACTCCCAGACATATATTATGAACAGAAGTAACAAGACAAGACTCATACATTTTTCCATCTCTCTTATTTTTCAGTTCTGCAAAATAACAAAAAGACTAATACAGAAAATTATTAAATTTCTCTGTATAGGCCCCAAGGGTCAACAAACTAAATCTTGCAATTTCTCTTGGAAAAGGTAGGCTGAATGTGCCCATTATGGCAGAATATCTTCTTTACTGAAGGCTCATAAAAGTGAAACTCCAATACGGATGTCTCTCTAGAGGGTAGACATTATGTGGAAATACTTTGAAACTTTGTTCTTTGGTCAGTCTGAGTTGGGGCAGGTGTTCCCCAAGGCTCTTGTGAACAATTTAATCTGCTTTACTGTTTTATTATATCACAGAAATGTAACTGGAATAGTTCAAAAAAACTGGAACCTCTTTCTGTGAATTTCAATAAACTAATGAAATAGGAAAAGAAAAAAGAGTAATCAGAATAGGAGATGGCGGAGCAATGTTCCCTTTGTCACCCGTAAAAATCTTCAAGGCTGTCAATTCTGAGCTTACCTCCATCTTTCAGGCTATACAGTCTGGATGGAGAAGCCCTGTACCTATGCAAAATTCACGATGAAAGTAAATGGGAATTATTTCTGGCTGAAAAAGTGCCGATTGAGTAAATTATCTGCAGTCAAGTACAGAACCATTACACTGTGACCTCTGCTATGTAAATACTAATCTTCTGGCAGATGTTTTAGTTACACCAAAAGATTCCCCTCCCCCAAGAAGTGATGCAAGGTGGGAACAAATGGTGACACAGAAAGAAAGGGACAATCTTTCCTTTCCATAGATTGTAGTGAACAGCTTCTCTATTCAGATGGGTTCCTTCCATGTTTCTTTCTACAGTACAAACGTCTGCATATGAGGCAAGATCTGTGTCCATGATTTATCTGTTATGGAATGTCTGCTGTGTTCTTTTAAAAATCTTAATAAAATATTTGTGCAAAAAAGTCACACTGCAAAAAAAATGCCAATCACAATGACTATAATTCTATCATATTACTTACCAGTTCATCATACAGGATTAAAGCTATGAGCTGCTAATGAGCTTCATCTTATACTCTGTGGTTCCCTCAGTCTCCATTTGCATAGTGAGTGGCTCAGAGCAAGCTACTTAACCACATATGCTCACAGTCATGGCTGATGAGGATGTAGGTGCGTTAATATTGATCAGAAAGTGCTTTGGTTTAAATTCAGTACTTACAAAGCTAATTAATTAATTAATCCAAAGTTGGGAAGGACTTCTCTTAATCAAAGGCAAAACTTTTCATGTAGTATTCCAAACTACAAGCAAAGAAAAGTCACTAATGAAATACTTGTATTCCTTAAATATAAATAAAGTCATATGAATCAAGTATAGCTCTTCCACAAATACAAAAAATTCATACTTAAAATAAAAAGTTAATGGGCAAATCAAGAAAGTGCACTACAAGGATCTACCCAGCTGGCTGATGATGAAGTATGATGGTGTCGTACAATTAAAGAGATGTTATCAGTAATGTTACTTTTCTATCCAATGCTGAATATAAGGGATGCACCATTTTGTAAAGTACATCTAAGTTCAGGGAATATACAGGGAAAGTCATTAACTTTTATTAACTAATAGAATTATTTGCTTAATTATTATATAATTTTGTTATTTGTCTCTGTAAAATCCCAGCAATCATCTGTTATAGTTATTAGTACTAATCCCAATTCTAGAAATAGCTGCTATTGGCTAGATGGTTGGTTTAAGTAAATTATATGCACATGCTTGTATCGGGGCACACAGGAATGGAGCCCTGACTGTGACACAGGTGACCAGGAATCATTTAGTGGCCCCAGCACTGGAGGAGCCAGGCAGAGAGAAGAACAGTAAAGGGGCATGGCCCATCTAGCCTCTCCCTGGGAGGAGGGCAGAGTATGCATGCATTTGGAGGCACACTGGGTGGTACAGCTTCCCTGGTGGAGACCAGTGCTCATAATCCTAGGGGAATGGCAGGGCAGCTTGGAGGAAATGCCACTTGCAGAAGTGAGGGACCATCATCCACAGACAGCCAAACTGTACTTCCCTCAATGGCACCTGGTGGGTGCGTGCAGGGTTAGGGCTGGGAGAAAAACTGAAACAACCTCAAACCACCCGTGAAGGCTGTCTGAGTAATGACTACTTTTGGTGACAGAACAAATGGGTTAATGATCTGAAAGAGGGTATGATGATCAGCAAACAGCAGGAACAAAAATCACTAAAACAAAGTATACTACATGCATTGATCTGGAATTATGCGTTTGTTTTTTAGTTACAGTATTTATCATGCCCTTGATGGTTGCGATGACAATCCTGATGACAGGATTGGCCAACCTGGTGATACACAGATTCTTTTGTCCTAATACATCCACTGCACATTGGTTACAATGTATCACTGCTATTCTAATGCTGTGTCTTAGTGCTACTATAATATTTTGCTGGGGTGCCTTCTGTGCGGAGTCTGCATGTCCTCCCTGTGGTCACGTGGGTTTCCTCCAGGTGCTCCAGTTTCCTCCCACATCCCAAAGACATACTGTAGGTGAATTGGACACTCTAAATTGGCCCTAAGCATGAGTGAGTGCATGTGTGTGCCTTCTGTGGAAGGTTGGGCACCGGGCTGGCAACTCAACACCGTTAAACTCCACTGCCAATCATGAGCGGACAGGTGATCCACTGTGGCGACCCCTAACCGGGAAAGGCCAACAGAAGATGAAGTATTACTATAATATTTTATAAAACAGCATGGAAACCATGTCTTCATTTATTCACTGGAAACCATGCAGTAAACACCTATGATGCCCATCTACAGGAGAATCTTATCATAAAATATATTTTCCTGCATTACAAGTTACAGGAGACAAGTTCAGGCACGTATGTGTACAGAGTGTTGCAACAGACTGCTGAGGGTTACAATAGGTATGCTTATTACTATGTGTCTTTTTAGTCACAGGGTATTGCAGTTATTACAGACAGAACTGCTCAAAGTGATGGATGCATATACATTTTCTAGTTTGTCCACAGTAAAGAGTAAACAAACATTGGTCAAGTCCACAGTTTATCTTACCAAAGCTATTTTTAAAGTATGACTTATTTCACCTTGGTTTGACAGGCATTCTATTTGGCTTTAACTCCAAAATGCTAGACACAGACAGACATACATAATGAAGCAGGTTAACTCAGCCTGAAACCAATCTGATGGCCTTTCTTATTTATTTTATCTGAACTGTGTAGATTGGACATTATCCGTTGAGAGTTGGTTATAGAACTTGAGTTATACCTGTGACTGAGGAACTGCACATGCACACAGCTTGCTGTTATGTCCAGATTCATACACAATAGGCTGTTGCTTTTTGAGCCAAGGCAATTAACACCTTATACCCCATTACTGTGTTACATTGTTACTATGCTACCTATGTATAACATTTCAGGTCAGTGGTGTCTGACCTGTATTATATTATTAAGTGTCAGCATACCTTTCATTGATTCAGTAATAAGAACGAGTTATGTTACTTGTTTACTTGTTACAGAGTTACACACCTTAAGGGTCACATGTTCTGCCACATATTGCAAACTGCAAAGACACATCTTTTAATGCAGCATGAGCAGATCATCTCAGGTGCTTATATGACTGGAAAATCTTAAGAAGGTTTCAACTTTCTCTTCAATATTGAAGATAAAGTCTTCCACCCCCTCTTTAAAACTGACACTGTTTTAATTTGAAAAAATATTCTACTTGTAGGTGTAGTGTCTGACATTAGCAACTTTTCCAGTCTTGTTAGGGCTTTGCTTTTGGAGTAGGAATTGGTTCTTCCCACAACAGACGTTGGTAAACCAGGTCAGCCAAGAGACAGCTGATTGTAGTGAAAGCTACTAAAGGCACACTATGTTGTAGTCTTTTATTTGTATTTTGTGCTTTTTTCATCAGTGTGACTGCATACTGCCTAACATATAGACCACTGGTTACATCAGAGTTCTTTCAGTGTACACTATTACAATTTAAACTGTGAAACATTTAAATACTGATTCACAAAAGTTCTCTTTATGGAAAGAGAAAAAAAAATAGGTCCAAGCAGTGCTAGGAGCACCAACAAGTAAACATTTACTGCTGGAATCCCTTCAAAGACACACCATAGCCAAACAGTGAACAGGTTGGGTTTGTTCACTACAGGAATAGCTTAACTTAGCCTACCTAATGAAAACAGTTGCTGTACCATATACTCTTAATTGCAATTGAATTACCTGTATATCACCCTTACCATCAGGACTAATCACCTAAAATGACCCTCAAATCAGATAACATATCTTGATTTTCCCTGATACACCTACCTTTAAATATTTGGATATTGCCTGACCTGAAAATCCTACTGCCTGATCCATGAAACTTACAGCAATAAACTAGAACAATTCACTTCCCCCTTTTTTGATAAATTTATATGAATTCTCGCTATTTATATGATAAGGAGTTAGAAAAAAATAGCTATGAATAATTTAGGGAAACTGCCAGCATAAATTAAGAAATTTATTATAAAGGTTTATAAGCAACAGTCTTTGTTGAATGGCATATTTTGAATTCTTGTCAACACTGTGCACTGCATAATATTATTTATATAATTAGAAAGGGATTAACCCTTGATATGAGCTGATATACCACAATATGAAGAGGGAATAAAAACAAAGCGAAACAGCATAGAAACATAAGATATAATTACAGGCTTACAATGCATAACATCTAGCATGAGGTAATAGAAAACTAGGAAAGGCCCACTACCCCAATTGCCATGGCACTGCTACACTGAAAGACACAGAGAAACATGCAGCACTGTGAGTAAAGTGGCAATCAAAGATACTGATGCTGGAGATACAGTGAGGGGATGAACCTAGTACCCCTCGCTGCACTACAGTGGGTAATGAGATGTATTTATTAGCTTGGTCCAACTTTGGTAGGTACCAGTGGGCTGCATGTAAGGAGCCTTCTGTGAAAGAGTCCTAGACAGCTAGTCTTGTTCTTCATGGTGATTCTCAAACAGTTTTATTTCTAGATGCTAGCTTCTTTAATGTGACAAAAAACTCAAAAATGTTGATGGCATATGGTCTGTTTTAGAATAAAGTCATTCAGTCATCTTCCCAGTTATATATTTGTTATCTTTCTATCTATCTATTTATGTGTGTGTGTGTGTGTGTGTGTGTGTGTATGTGTGTGTGTGTGTATATATATATATATATATATATATAAATATATATATAGAGAGAGAGAGACATAGACAGAGATAACAAAAGTCCTAATTCCAGTACCCCTTTTACATTTTTATATTATTAACATTAACGTGACTAAATTTCCACTTAATTCATTAATTAAATGCAAGATCTATGTCTTTCTATAATGTACTACATTACTAGGCTCCTTGTTTTTTTCACCACATAATTGTTACTTGTATGTAAAGTCTGACAAACTTTTTTGTATAAAAGGATAAGGTTTGTACTAGGTTCCATGGCTTACAAAATTACTTATAAAATGTTAGATTTGTCTTATTACTTACTCCAACTACAAAAAGAAATAAATACCAGAGTATCTACAATTTTTATTTTGGAAATGCCCCAGTTACTTAAATTAAGTCTGTAGCTCCCACTATATTTCATTGTAGAAGTACTAGACTGTAGTTTTTCATTAGACCACAAGGTGGAGCTGTTTTAGGGATATAAAAGACAATTTCAAAAGTGAAAGAGGAGACTGAGATACTAGCTGAAGGAGGGAAGACTGAAACTGTGAGCTGAAGGAAAAAGGGCCTTGCAGCATGAATGGATTTTCTTCTCTGGTGCTTTTGGACAGGGAAGTGAAGTAGCAGTTTGTGTCTGTTTGTTGCTGAAAGCCTGGATGATGGTATTTTGTGGAATCAGGAGAGAAGGCTGAAACCAGTAGTTCCACGCCTGCATATGATTCAGCAAGAAAAAGAGTTCCTTTGAGCCTATTACAGAGAAGCCATAGATGATTACCAGAGTCCTGGCAGGTGATTTTTCTACTTTTCTCATCAGAGTAACCACGGTGCCCGACCACTAGGATAATCTCAGAGTCATGAGAGGCTCTGACTGTCTTTTTACATTTTTATAACATTGTGGGCCCCCCCCCTCTAAATGCTTTGTGGATTACAAATAACTGGGATCCATATGAGCTCCAATTTGTGCCCCATCGTGCCGGCAGCAAGACTGTAAGTAGTCACTGGTCAGTGATCAGGGTATAATAGAGTGTTTTCATAGCTGGTCTGTTTAGAATTGATCAAGGGGGTTGAGGGTGTTAGTACTGCTCAATGACATTGCATTTTCTCATACCTGTATTGTTGTATTATAACTCTTTTATTGCTTAAATGACATTGCATTTTTCCCATGTTTGTATTGCTGCATTATAAAGCTTTACTGCTCATTGATATTGCCTTCTTTGTGCATGTTTGAATGTCAAGACCTTTTTCTATTGAATTCTGGGGAAGACAGTGAATGTATGTTTCATTGCATGATTTATTGCTAACTGGTGCATTGTTGAAATAATGTTTGGGGTTGTGCTATTGCCTTTTTAACTAGATTGTCACCTAGAATAAAATCTGTTAATCTTGCCACCTTGGTGTGTTGGGCCTATAGGGGTGCCACCAGAGTCAGGTAGGAAGGAACCCATATCTACTTCAGCTATACCTGCAGGTGCACTACATTTGGGGGCTCATCCAGGATTTCCTGTACTGCCTTGGACTCCACCTTATTCCCCTGTATATGTGGAAAGCAATTCCAACAGAAATATGAACCCAGAAGCTGTTCACTGCCCAAAAATACTATAGGGCCTGAAGTTTTGAATGCTTTGGGAAGTATTGTAGAAACATGCTTAAAGCCTGCACAGCCATTCACTGGGTTTGGCTACCATAAATTGCATTTCTTTTCTGGCAAACAACCCACACCTCAGGGAGAGGAAGATTTTGAATCCTGGATGGATCAGGCTTCACAAGCCCTAGAGGAGTGGGATATCACAGAATCTCAGAAGAAGCAGCAGATAGCTGAAAGTCTAAAGGGATTAGCTGAGGATACCATACACAACATAAGGATGGGTAAGCAAGATTGCATGGCCAATCACCATTTAGAAGTACTGCAGGATGTGTTTGGAAGGACCGAGAGGGCTGCTGACCTACTGTATCAGTTTGAACATACATACCAAGAAGTTGGTGAGAAACTGATTACATTAAGCGATTAGATAAAATGCTCCACCAGATCATCCTAAAGAAAGGGGTGGATCCAAAAGTAGCTGACCAAGTACGGATCAGATAAATTTTACAGGGAGCTCAAGCTATGGACCCCATTGTATGGAAAATGAGGATGAGAAATAGGGAAGAGACTCTAACCTTTTCTCAGTTGGTTAAAGAGGTGAGGGAAGAGGAAGCCAAATCTCAGTGTTCAAGAGCAACTAAAACAGTGAGTGAACACCAGCAGGAGCCCATAGCTGTGCTCACTACTCAAACAGGAGTTGTGGCCCAGAGTGTCCACAATGTAGAGGTGTCACAGCTGCAGATGCAGGTGTCTTCCCTGACCGACGCCATACCTCAAGTCACCAAGATAGTTGCAATATTGCAGAAAGCCGTGTTAACTTTAGCTGAAGGGAGGATTACATCAGCTAGAACCTCCATGAAAAGGACACAGGGAAGAACCAAATCAGCCCATGTTCAAAGTTTCTACTGGATTTTGTTTTCACTGTGGGGATGCAGGGCATATAAAGTGACAGTGTCCTAATGCAGAGAACTTGAGAAAAGTGAACAAACTATTATTGGCTAGTGCAATGCAAGGAAACTTCAAAGGACCTCAGTGAAGGAGCCAGCTGAGTGCATAGTTGCAAAGAGCTCCATAAAATCTAATATCAAGAGACAGCATCCTGGATCTCCTTTCCACACAAACCCTTGTAATAGGGGAGAGAAACTACCTACTATGCACACTTCTAGCTCATCTGAGGTGAACCAATGAATTGGAAAGCCATCTCAGCCAAAATCTTAGCATCTGAGACTGCAAAGCATTACTAAGCAAGAGTCTTATCCGTTAAAATGGCAAGGTCAACTGGTGGTACCTCCACCACATGCTGACTGCCGTACAGCTGAACAGCACTGGAAACAGAAACTACCCGATGGCCTACTGAGACCATCCCCTGTCGTGTCAGTAAAAATAGAAGGAGTGAATAGTAAAGCACTGTTGGATACTGGTGCACAAATCACCATTCTGTACAGAGACTTCTAACAAAAATACTTAAAGCATTTGCCACTTGAAAAGTTAGAAGATTTGGATATCTGGGTGCTAAGTGACACGAAGTTCCCTTATGATGGCTATGTCTCACTCAAGTTAGAATTTTCCACTTCAGTTGTTGGGTCAACAGAAGTTTTTGAAATACTCGCTGTTGTGTGCCCCAGGCCAAAAGGAAAGGATTCAGTATCTATTTTGGTGGGGACAAATACAGACCTCATCAGAAGAATGCTAATGCCTCAGTTGACCCAGGAACACCCAACACTACATCCTCTCCTGAGGCCAGTTTTCTGTGCCCTTCAAAGGGAGAAGGATAGTAAGAAAGATGAACTTGGTCATGTGTGGACCCTGTCAGGAAAGAGCACATAATTCATCCTGGTCAGGTCACCTGGTTGAGATCCAAAGTGAGGATGTGTGGACAAACAGTTTCCTCTCATCTTATGATGGAAACAGATCCAGGAAGTGACTTGCCACTAGGGTTGGAACTAGTCCCAGAAGTTTGGCCTGCAGCAAGTTAAAGCATCCTTATGACACCTTGCCTGTGGGGGTTAAAGAATAAAGGAAGTACTCCCATTATCCTGCATTCACAAGTGCATTTGGGAAATGTTTATGCTGCCACTCCCTTACCTGCTTTTGTGTTGACAAGGAATGAGAGCAGGGCCAATGAGCTGAAGCTGGAAAGATATTGATATAGGAGGTGGTCTATTGCCCCCCTGAGTGGCTAACCAGAGTTAAAGAGCTATTAATAAAAAAGAAAAATTGTTTTTCTACTAGTGAACTAGATGTGGGCTGTGCAAAAAATGCAGAACACCGAATAAGAGTAAAAGATGACCAGCCTTTCAGGGAATGTTCCAGAAGAGTAGCTCCAGGAGACCTGGAGAACTTAAGAAAACATTTGGTGGAACTAAAAGCTGCAGGGATAATTTGAGAGTCAAGAAGTCCATATGCCTCTCCCATTGTCGTTGTCAGGAAAAAGAATGGGTCAATTTGCATGTGTGTTGACTATCGTACTCTGAATCAGCGAACCATTCCAGACCAGTACACAACTCCCCGGACTGAAGATGCTCTAAATTGCCTGGTAGGCAGTAAGTGGTTCAGTGTGCTAGACTTAAGGAGTGGATACTATCACATCCCTATGCACCTAGAAGATAAAGAGAAGACTGCCTTCATCACCCTTTGTGATTTTTTGAGTTTGATCGCCTATCTCAAGATTTATCAAATGCACCGGCAACTTTCCAGAGAATCATGGAAAAAACAGTGGGAGACATGCATCTCCTGGAAGTCTTAGTCTACCTGGATGACATCATTGTTTTTGGAAGGACCCTAGAGGAGCACAAAGAAAGACTGATGAAGGTATTGGACAGGATTGAGAAGGAAGGCCTGAAGTTGTCATTGGACAAATGCAATTTCTTCAGACCTTCAGTGACCTATGTGGGACATGTCGTGTCTGCAAATGGAATATCCACAGATCCCAGCAAAGGTGAAGTGGTGACATCTTGGCCCAGACCCAAAACTATCACAGAGCTGCGATCTTTTCTGGGGTTCTGCAGTTACTATAGAAGGTTTGTGGAAGGATTTTCAAAGATAGCAAGACCCTCAACCATTTGCTCCGACATGATGAGAAAGCAGATGAAACAGATAAAGATATCCTTGTGGAAAAACCTAAGGGACCGAGAGGATCTAAAGAACTCATGGGCTCCTGAGTGCGAAGAGTCATTTGAACAGCTTAAGTATTGCCTTACACATGACCCTGTGCTGGCATATGCTGACTGAACAAAGCCATACACTTTACATGTGGATGCTAGCAGGGATGGCTTAGGGGAAGTCCTTTACCAGGATTATGACAAGAAGCTGAGACCTGTGGCTTTTATCAGTCAGAGTTTATCCCCTACAGAAAGAAACTACCCTGCACACAAGTTGGAATTCCTTGCCTTAAAGTCGGCGGTAGTGGACAAGCTGCATGACTATTTCTATGGGGCTGAATTTGAAGTGCAGACTGACAACAATCCTCTGACATACATCCAGACCACTGCAAAGCTAGATGCTACTGGCCACAGATGGATGGCAGCCCTATGCAACTATAATTTCAGTTTGAAATATCACTCAGGATGCAAAAATGGAGATGCTGATGGTCTGTCCAGAAGACCTTATCTAGAGTTACACCCCGATGACGAATGGGTGGAAATTCCAGTGCCAGGGGTGAGAGCTATGTGTCAGATTGCAACCTGCTATCAACACACTGAATTTTGGGCCCAAAAGTTGAGTCTGTCTGCAGCAAGCATACCCCAAGCTTACTGTAATCTGGTCACGTTACACGCTTCATCGCTACCAGCTTTGAGTAACAGTGATGTCAGGAGAGATCAAAGAGAAGACCCCTTAGGTCAGCTGGTGGTAGCTGCTTTAGAGAAGAAACAAGTTAATATGCTTCACACGGATAGTCATCCCCTGCCAAGACTGTTGGCCAAGAAATGGGACAGACTCCAGATACAGAATGGACTTGGGTATAGGAGATCTCCAAGTGCACTCGGCAGTGAAAACTGGCAATTGTTGCTTCCTCAGAAGTATAGAGAAGTAGTGATCTGGTCATTGCATGATGAACATGGTCATTTTGGTTATGACAGAACTATGGGTCTGGGACGAGACAGGTTCTACTGGCCATGCATGAAGCAAGATGTTGAGGATTATTGTCGTACATGTCTTCGTTGCATTCAGAGAAAGACTCTGCCCACCAGAGCTGCCTCATTGGGTCAAATGGAAAGTAGTGGACCCATGGAACTGGTCTGTATAGATATTCTGTGCATTGAACTGGATGAAGGTGGGATCAGTAATGTGCTGGTGGTGACAGACCACTATACCAGATACACTCAAGCATTTCCCACTCATGATCAGAAAGCTATTACTGTAGCAAAACTACTAGTTGAGACGTTCTTTGTACACTATGGCCTTCCAAAAAGGATACACTCTGATCAAGGATGTGATTTTGAGAGCAAACTTGTCCATGAACTACTCACTCTGTTGGGAGTCCAAGAAAGCCGCTCCACTCCTTATCATCCTCAAGGGGATCCTCAGCCTGAGCATTTCAACAGAACTTTACTAGACATGTTGGGGACACTATCTGCTGAGAAGAAGAGTCAATGGAGTAGACATGTAGCCACAGTGGTGCACGCTTACAACAGTACTAAAAATGAGGCTACGGGATTCTTGCCTTCTTTCTAATATTTGGAAGAGAAGCTCGTCTTCCTGTTGACGTCACCTTTGGAGTCACAGCTGATGACACACCAGTGCGATCTTATGGCAGTTATGTGGAGAGACTCAAGAGGAACCTCAGACAGGCTTATGAGCTTGCTGAAAAATCAACAGGACAAAGACATCAGCAAAACAAGGCTCACTATGACAAAAAAGTAAAGATGCATGACTTGCAGCCAGGGGAAAGAGTTCTTTTGAGAAATTTGGGATTACAAGGAAAGCATAAACTAGCTGACGGCTGGGGATCTGAGATTTACATAATTTATTCTCAGCCACCTAATATCCCTGTCTACCAAGTTTGCCCGGAGGGGAAAGAAGGACCCATTAAAACCTGGCACCACAACAACTTAATGCCCTTGGAAAAATCAGTGAGACTCATGAACCCAGAACCCAGAATGGCTCAGTGGAAGCATAACTCAAGGCGACCCAGAAGGCTAAGGTGGAGAGGAACTATCCTTTCCAATGTTCAAGAGCCAATGCTTCCTCCTGCTGAAGGAGAGGAGGACAGTGATGATGACTGGGGTTTCAGTGGGCTTTTTTATGAGGATGTTCAAGACCCCATGGGCTGTAATCTCAATGTAAATGCACCGGAATTCGTTCCTTGTCACTTTGAGCAGCACAGACCTAACAACAGTCTAAGTAATGTTTCTGTACCTCTTGCAGACCTTGATACTGAGGGAGGTCCTGCTATGCAAACTTCAGAAAATAGTGCTGAAGACAGTCCTACCATTATGGAAAATTAAGGTGAAGTTATACAAGAGGAGATCTTAGAAGTGGACAATATGCCTACTGAAGATCTGGACACTGAATGTGATGTGAGTGATAAACCTGCCGAGAAAAATTCCTTAGCTGTCTTTTCTGACCCAAAACTGCAGAGACTGATTTGGCCCCCACAGAGACTTACATATAACAGTTTGGGACATAGAACACAGGAACCTGTGACCACAGCTCATCGGAGAGTCTGCGCCCATAATCCCTATGCCTCCTACTCCTTCTTAAGTTATGTATAAGGCTGATCACCTTTGGTGGAATGTACTTTTTGAATGCAAAACTATTGTTCAGTTGATGGTGCATTAGTGCATGCAAATATTTTGGTGCTAATCTACCTTTGACTTGGGGGGACCCAAGATTTTCAAGTGGGGGGGAGTGTGTAGCTCCCACTGTATTTCATTGTAGGAGTACTAGACTGTAGTTTTTCATTAGACTTTTAAAGGCCAAAAAACAAAACACAATCCAAAAAAAACGGCGTTGGTTGCAACGAGATGAAAAAAGATAAAAAATTCCAAATAAGCAACTAAGAAGTGCTTAAAAAAGAGAACTTTAATTTAACAAATAAAAAATAAAAATATAAATCTGATTTATTTTTATTTGTTAAATTAAAGTTCTCTTTTTTTAAGCACTTGTTGCTTATTTGGAATTTTTTATCTTTCTTCATCTCGTTGCAACCAAGGCCGTTTTTTTGGATTGTTGTTCATTAGACCACAAGGTGGAGCTGTTTTAGGGATATAAAAGACAATTTCGAAAGTGAAAGAGGAGGCTGAGATACTAGCTGAAGGAGGGAAGACACAAACTGTGAGCTGAAGGGAAAAGGGCCTTGCAGCATGAATCGATTTTCTTCTCTGGTGCTTTGGGACAGGGAAGTGAAGTAGCAGTTTGTGTCTGCTTGTTGCTGAAATCCTGGATGATGGTATTTTGTGGAATCAGGAGAGAAGGCTGAAACCAGTAGTTCCACGTCTGCATAGGATTCCTCAAGAAAAGGATTCCCTTTGGGCCTAGTACAGAGAAGCCATAGATGATTACCAGAGTCCTGGCAGGTGATTTTTCTACTTTTCTCATCAGAGGAACCACGGTGCCTTGTCACTAGGATAATCTCAATGGAGTGGTGAGAGGCTCTGGCCATCCTTTTACATTTTTTATAAGATTTTGGTTCCCCCCTTCTAAAAGCTTTGTGGATTACAAATAACTGGGATCCATATGAGCTCCAACTTGGGCCCCATCGTGCCGGCAGCAAGACTGTAAGTAGTCACTAGCCAGTGAACAGGGTATAAAAGAGTGTTTTCATAGCTGGTCTGTTTAGAATTGATTAAGGGGGTTGGGGGTGTTAGTACTGCTTAATGACATTGCATTTTCCCATATCTGTATTGTTGCACTATAAATCTTCATTGTTCAATGACATTGCCTTTTGCTCGTGTTAGTACTGCTGCCCTCAAGAATTTTGCTGCTCAAATTGCATTTTCTCATATCTGTATTGTTGTATTATAACTCTTTTATTGCTTAATGACATTGCATTTTTCCCATGTTTGTATTGCTGCATTATAAAGCTTTACTGCTCATTGATATTGCCTTCTTTGTGCATGTTTGAATGTCAAGACCTTTTTCTGTTGAGTTCTGGGGAAGAGGGTGAATGTATGTTTCATTGCATGCATATCTCACCTTGCAATATTGCTAACTGGTGCACTGTTGAAATAATTTTATTTGGGGTTGTGCTATTCCCTTTTTAACTAGATTGTCACCTAGAATAAAATCTGTCAATCTTGCCACCTTGCTGTGTTGGGCCTATAGGGTTGTCACCAGAGTCGGGTAGGAAGGAACCCATATCTACTTCAGCTACACCTGCGGGTGCGCTACAAGTAATTTAAATATATAGTTCTTAGAATTAGAAGAGTAACCCAGGATTTTTATTCCCAGTTTTTTTCAGCTATTCTTGACAATATTTTAAACATATATTTAAGATTTTATTTTGTCTTCCTCTAAATTTGCAATTGTGTATTGTAATATTTTTTATAACTCATACTGAAAAAATATATGCTGCCTATAGATTTCAAGAAAAAAAATGAAAATGAAATGTGAATTCAGTATTAAATCTCACTTTAACAAATATTAATCTATTTTCAACTTTTCATCTCCAGTCTTTCAACTGTATCTTCTCAGTTTTTGGTTCAAAATCTCTACAGTGTGACAACCAACACCTTTGAAGATTAATAAAAATTGTGGGAAAACAGAAAACACTGGATTCTAAGATCTCAGCCTTATCACATTGTGAGTGGGCTTGCTGAACTGACAAAAAAGTTCCAGTGTATAGCGTTCATTTATGTTGCAGGAAATGAAGAAATTAAGTTAACATTTTAACTTTAAGGAAGAGAAGAAAAGAGAAAGAGAAGATGTCTGGCCCAATAAACAAGTTTCAGGCTTATTGTGAGCTATAGAAAAATCTACCATATGTAAGGCATAGATGCAGATGTGACTCAGCTGAAACATAAACCAAAAAACAATGAGTTTGGTGACTTGTATGACCGACTGATATGAGACAGAACTGAGTGTGGAATCATAAAAGATCAATTCAGAGAAAGGCTATTAAATGGGCCTGACCTGACACTTGATAAATATTAGCTGTATAAAATGTGAGTGAAGTTTCAAACATCCAGCTTAAAGCCATGAGTGAGAAAATGGAAGTACATAATGTAAAGGCTGTGAGTGAAAATTAGAACAAATGATGCACAAAACTAACATAAAAATAACACCAACAAACAAGTATTGATGACTGCATAGTTTCCAAAATGGTATCTGCTAATAAATGAGGTGTCAGATGCTAAAAAGCAACATGGCTACAGCCACAAGACAGTGTGATGCAGAGCTATTAATCAAGTTTGTAAAGAGAGCAGAAGAATAATTTCACAAAGATGTGTAAAAGATTGTTGCAACCAGATTTTCATGCACTAGAGGCAAATGAGTACAATTCAGTAGAAATGGCTGTGGGAAATGTTTTGCCATAGTGTTGAGGCTATGGAATGGGTTACCTAGGGCAGTGATGAGATGATGGAATATGTTATCAGGGACAGTGATGAGACTATGGAATGGGTTACCCATAGCAGCATGGGACACTGCGACCAGAGGTGTGGTGGTTCCTGGAATTTATTACCAAGGTTAATTTTGCAGCCAAAAAATATGTCACTAAGAACATTTGTAAAATCACAGAATAGGTTATGAGGAGAGATATTAGGATCATAGAATTTTTAACCAAGGACTCATGAACTAGATCTCACTGGAAGTTTCCAAGGATACCTGGAGTTGAAGAACTAAAGGAATGCATGGAATACGACTTTTTATTTAGTGGCATCATTCATGGATGGAAAAAGAAAACTTATCATTAGAGGATGCTGTTCCTTTCTGCCCTACCTTTAAAATGAAAATTGACTCCAGAGCATTCCCAGTTAGGTATGCATGTAACAGATGTAGACAAACAACACATAAATGGAATGCTGTAGACAAACTGTCAGTACAACCCCTATAAGTGAAAACAAAGGCAAAGGATAGCCATTAGGTATAGAAATACAGTATAGAATGACAGCTAAAACATCCAACCGCAGAAAGAGTACCCTGGAAAACAGAAAGAAACATCAACAACTAATAAACATATATCCCATACTGCTGTAATAGAAAAAAGCTGTACATAGTTTTAAACTCAATAAATCGTTTGATAACACAAGTGTTTCGAGACACAAAATCTTTCAGAAGTTACCTTATGAATCCAGAGTTCAATCAAGTGTACTTCTAGTCAGCTTTGCTAGAAAATACCTAATTTCAACTAAAATAGTGTAATACTTCATAATTTATTATCTAATCAACATTTCCTGACTGAAACTGAAGCCCAGTGAGGTCTCCTGAGTGGATGGCTGCTGTCCTGTTAGCATTATAGTTCCTCTTTCTCTGGCCCACATTGAAATTCTACCACATGCATGTAATTTAAATATTAGAACTAGTTTCTTTATGACATCCAAGCCGGTATAATAAAAAACTGTAATATAAAACCAGTTTATTATTTTTGGCCTTCTATTGAAAGGATCAGTATAAAAGTATATGTAACTTTTGTGTATCATATGAATGCATTGGTGAATGTGGCTTTTACATTTTAACTTGATGGGAAGTAATACATTAACCCTAGAATATTCATAACAGGACAAAATTTAATAGAATGATAATATCTCATTTTTTATAGCAATTGCTTAAAGACATGAAGCTTATTCTGATCTGGGATGAGGTTTATTAATATGGATTCTAGATGGTGCTAAACATGTTTTACAAATACAGGGAAGGCTTCAGCTATCAGGATTAATGGATGTAACACATTATACTGATAACAAGTCTGTGGTTTCCAAGAAACAAGGTAATATTTATGATATTAGAAAGCATATTTTGCATAATGCTCAATGTAATGCTGATGTTGTATGCTATATATATATAATGTTTTCTTTCATTTGACATACGGAGTATCAAATTATGGATGTGATTGTTAAATCATGACATCTTTTAAAAGAACAGCCTGAATTAATTGGATTAAACATTTAAACTGTAGTCCAATGTGGATGATTTGCATTGTGATTAGGAAGTGCTCTGCAACAGATTCTCAAGAGTGTAACATCTATAATGTTTTCATTATTACAACTTATGTTTAATGGCACCTCTGTTCCACAGCCTGGCAGTGAGTTACCTCTATCCTCATAGGGTGGCAACCATGGTCAGTGTTACCTCTGTCCTCAGTGGCTGTGAGGCCATGGCCAGTGTTACCAGAGTCCCACAGACTGATACACAATGGTCAGTGTTACCACTGTCCCCACAGGCTGACAGGCCATGTTTGGTGTTACTTCTGTTTCCACAGCCCAGCAGATCATGATCAGTGTTACCTCTATCACCATATCATGACAGGCAATGATCAGTATTACCTTTGTCATCACAATCTGATAGGTCTCCAACAGGCCATAGTCAGTATTACATCTGTCCCCACAGTCCAACAGACCATATTCAGTGTTACTAATGTTTCTATAGTCTGACTGGCCATGGTTTGTGATATCTCTGTCTCCACAGTCTGACAGACTATGATAGGTGTTATCTCTGTCCTCACAGCCCTCCCCCCAATCCTGACAGGCTACTAACAGACAATGGTTGATGTTATGTGTGTCACTACAAGCTGAGAGACAAGTGAAAGGTCATGGTCTTTGCTACCTTTGTCTCCACAGTCTAATGGACTATGGTCAGTGTTACCACTGTCCACACAGTTTGATTGGAAATAGTCAGTATTACAGCTGTCCCCATAAAATGATATGTAATGGAAAGTGTCCCCTGTATTGCCACAGGCTAAGAGGGTATAGCTAGTTTTATCAAGGTCCCCCAAGTCTGATAGGCCATGATAATTGTTACTTCTGTCTACACCACATTTCATCTCCTTGTCAATGGCAGACTATCCCACAGCATGATAACAGGATGTCCTCCGGTGTGACAGGCACAGTCAGTATCACCATGTCCCTCTTGCCCTGACAGCAACGATGACAGGCAGCCTGTTCCCACAACATGATAGGTTGCTATAAGAGGCTGAATCCTAACAGTCTGACAGTCCATGCTCACTGCCAGCAAAGTCATAGAGTATGGCTGCCCATGGTCATTGCCATCAAATTCAGCAAAGCCATTGAGTATAGCAGCCCATGGCCACTGTCAGCAAAATTTCACAGTATGACAACCTATGGTCTGTAACAGCTTGTCCCCAAAGTATGAAAGGTCATGGCCAGCATTATCTCTTTCCACTGCCTGACAGCCCCAGAACAAACGCAGGATATCACATAGCACAGTACATCCTTGTCAGTGCACCATGTCCCCTACTGTGATAGGCATAGATCAGCATGTCCATCTTGCTCTAACAGGACAAGCATGACAAGTTGCTGTCAGTAACAATATGTCTTTATAATATGACATGATATGGTCAGTGCTAACAAAATCACTGTTTATACCCACTGTGCCCACTCTGCATGACAGATAGCCACCCCCAGGAATGAAAGGGCATGGTCTGTGGCAGGATTATAACAAACGGTGACATGTGATGGTACATTCCATGTTTTATCACTCCATGGCTTACAGCAGCATGTAGTATAATCTAGCAGCTCATATTCTGTGGCAGCATGTTGGAGTTATAAAGTCACCATCTATGGCACATTGTGACCTGGTTGTTAGTTATATTTGGGAAACAGTTGTTATATTTTTTCTCACACAGGGACATTGGTTGTAGATTAATGAAATATTTTTGTGATCTGACATAAATTCTCTGTGGGAGGCAGAAACAAATGCTTCAAGTACCAAATGATAAGAGAAAGTACAGTTGTGTACACTTACCATAAATGTAGATGTTCGAGTGTATTCACTGTTGCAGTCATTACATTTGGGTAATCAGCTGGCAGGTTGCCCTCAGTTGACCTGAATTCCAAAGTCTTGTGTCCTGCGTCGGTTGCCGTCTCCTCTTCCATGACGTCAGGTCATCAGGGGTATAAAACATGCAGCTGATGCCATTTTCTTTAGTTTTTCTTGCCCCAGATGTCAGGTGCCCCAAAAAAGATAGCAAAAAAAAAAAAATATATATATATATATATATATATATATATATATATTTATATATATATATATAAACTTTACCTTCATCTACAAGCAAATACACCACATAGGTTGTAGAAGATAGAGAAGGAAAGATAAGATCCAAAAGAAAAAAGGGGGAAGGTGGGTGGGTAACCTGGACTGCAACAGTGAAAACACTCGAACATCTACATTTATGGTAAGTGTACACAACTGTACTATGTTCTTTGTGTTTCACTGTTGCAGTCATTACATTTGGGTAGAGTCTCAAAGCTATGGTTGGGAGGCTGGAACTAGACAGCAGTAGGATCGGCTATGAGGCCCTGCAGAACTGCAGTGGCAAAGCCTGCCCTGGATTTAGAGTAGAGTGGCAGATGATAATGCTTTGTAAAGGTGTGCACTGAACTCCAAGTAGCTGCCTCTAAAATGTCTCTTGTTGGTACTCCCCTGAGAAAGGCTGCTGAGGTGGCTGCAGCTCTGGTGGAATGAGGCCTAATGCCCTTAGGCACTGGCTTGCCATGGTGTAAGTGGCAGAAACAAATTCAGTAGCCTAACCACTTAGAAATAGTCTGCTTTGAGATAGGCTTTCCTTGTGATCCTGCAGCATATGCCACTAGTAATTGCTCTGTCTTTCTGAAAGCTTTGGTTCTGTCCAAGTAGAATCTAAGCTGTCTGTGTACGTCCAAAGAATGCAGAATTCTCTCTCCCTTGTTCTGTGGATTTGGGTAAAATGTTGGCAGATGGATGGCTTGGTTAAGAGCCACACTGGACACTACTTTACACATAAATGTTGGGTTTGTCATCAGGGAGACCCTGTCTGGATGAAAAATGATGAAAGGTTCCACAGCCATGAGTGCCTGTAGCTCTGAAACTCGTCTTGCAGAAGTAATTGCTAAGAGCAGAGCTGTTTTCCAAGATAAAAACTTCATATCAGCAGTAGCAGCTTGATCAAAAGGAGGCAGGGTGAGCTTTTCCAAGACATAGTTGAGGTCCCATGCAGGTATTGGTAGTCTCCTTGGGGGCCTTAAATTTTTGGCTCCTCTGAGGTACTGCCTTAATAAAGGGTGAGAAAAAAGTGGTGGCTCTGTATTGTAATGAGCCGAAATGGCAGAGGCATGAATTTTAATTGATGAAAAAGATAGGCCTTTGTCCAGCATCTCAGTTAAGTATTGCAAAATCTGAGGAATATTTGGTACTGCTGTATCAGTTCCTTGTGCCTGGTTCCAGGCACAGAATCTCTTCCATTTTCCAGCATAAGGCTCTCTAGTACTAGGCCTTCTGGTTTCCAGAATGACATCCATCACAGCTTTACTGAGAGGTGTTTTTTGTATGACTACATTATCTGCCATGCTGCCGAGTTTAATATCCTGAGTTGGCTAGGCATGATCTGATTGTTTTACTGGGACAGTAGTTGGGGTATTTGAGGTAAGGTCCAAGCTGGGTATAGAGATAAGTTTCTTAGTATTGGATACCAGTGCTGGTGTGGCCAGTCTGGAGCAATCAGTATCATCCTTGGCTTCTCCTGTCTGACCTTTAGGAGCACCTTGAGGAGGAGAGGCAGTGGAGGAAAGGCATATACTGATAGGTTTTTCCAGCTGAAAGATAGGGGATCCACGTTCCATGCTTGTCTGTGATAAGTCCTTGTGAAGAATCTTTTTAGTTGGTAATTGAGAGGGGAGGCAAATAGATCTATGTCCGGGCATCACCATTTCCTTGTTATCATGCTGAATACTTGTGGATCCAGCTTCCACTCGTGGGGATCCATGAGGTTTCTGCTTAGTTCGTCTGCCAGAGTATTTTCCTTTCCTGGCAGGAATTGTACCTGCAGATGTACTTGGTAAGTCAAAGCTGTGTCCCACAAGGTCATGGCTAGTCTGCAAAGGGGGTAAGAATGTGTGCCCCCCTGCTTGTTTATATACCACATGACCGTGGTGTTGTCTGTCTTTATCAGTAGTTGTCCCGGATGAAGTAGTTCCTTGAAGGCTGTCAGGGCATTTTGAACAGCTAACATCTCTTTTTGATTGATATGTAGATGCATCTGGTTTAAGGACCATGTGCTCTGAATGCATCTAACTTCCATGTGGGCTCCCCAGGCATAGTCTGATGCATCCGTTGTTAGTGTCTGCCTGGCTGGAGGTAATGTGAATGGCTGTCCCTTGTTCTGGTGACAAGCCTTTGCCCACCATCAAAACTCCTGTTGCAGGCAGGGAATGAGAGTAATGACTGTTGACAGGCTGTGGCAATGTTGAGTCCAAACACGTTTTAGGTACCATTGAAGGTTCCTCATATGCAGTCTTGCATATGGAATTAGTAGGATGCAGGATGCCATGAAACCCAAAGCCTGCAGAATTTTTTCTTGCAGATAACTGGGCCTTTGTTGCCAACATTTTGAAATCGGTAGTCAGTTGCATTTGTTTGTTTGGCGTGAGATAAGCCATCTGGGCAGTTGTATTCAAGCTTGCACCCAGAAATGTTATCTCTTGTGAGGGTACTAGTTTTGATTTCTTTTTGTTGACTGTGTACCCTAGGCATGTTAGAAGTCTTTTCACAAATGCCAGATGTTGAAGAAGAATGTCCTTGTTCTCTGCTTGAATGAGACAGTCGTCCAAGTAAGGATTTGTATTCCTCTTTGTCTGCAAAATGCAATTACTGGTGCCAGGCACTTTGTAAAGACTCTGGGCGCAGTAGATAAGCCAAAGGGCAGTGCAGAGAATTGGTAATGCATTGAACCAGCCTTGAATCTTGGGTATCTTCTGCATGATTGTCTGATTGGAACATGCAGGTATGCCTCTTTTAGGTCTAAAGTCACAAGCCAAGCATTCTTGCCCAGCATGGGCAGAAGCTGCTGCAATGTCAACATTCTGAATTTTGGAATATCCAGGAAAGTGTTCAGAAGAGATAGTCCAGTATCGGCCTCCAGGCCTTGTCCTTTCTGGGTAACAAGAACAGTCTTGAGTAAAATCCTTGTCCCTGCTCTTGCTCTGGTACTTGTTGAATGGCCCCCATGTCCATGAGGGATGAGACTTGTTTTTGTGCCTCTGCCCACTGATTTTTTGGCAGATCTGGCTAGCCGTTTGCCTTTGGCAGAGTATGGAAATGGAACCTGTAGTCTTGTGACACTATGTTTAGAACCCACTTGTCCTAGGTTATGATGTGCCAATTTTGAAAAAAAAAGTGCTAATTTCCCCCCTAAGGGTGCCAGAAGATAAGTGCTTGGTGCAGGCAGGGGGAAGTCATTGGGACTGTTTTCTGTATGTTTGTGATCTGTCTTCTCCAGCTTTGGAGGTAGAAGCACCCCATTGTTTGGGCCTATAAGAACCTTGCACCTGGGATCTGCCCCTAGGGCATCTGGATCTGCCCCTTTGACACAGGAAAGGACCAATTTTTTTTATAGGCCAGTGTCTACTAAACCTAGGTGGCTGTACTTGTAAAAAATCTTTTACAGTTTACATGGATTTAGCTTTGTCCTCCATTTTCTTTAACACCTCTTCTGCCTTAACACCAAACAAAGTATCATGCTGTAAAGGTGCATCTAGTAATTTAACTTTAACATGATCAGGCAGATTTTATTCCTTTAACCAAGCATGCCTCCTAATTACAGAACCCCTAACTGAGGCCCTGCAGGAGGCCTACAAAGAATCAAAACCACATTGCAAAGTATGTTTTCCAACTTGTTCTGCTGCATATGATAAATCCTGCATATCCTTGTTTTCTGCACATTCAGAATTTAACATTTTCTGTTTAAGCAATCCCATGACATGTTGCTGATACTTAAGCATATGAAATTGACAGTTTAAGGCCCTTATAGCCAAGGTTGCAGATGTGTAAACCTTTTTTTCCCTATCTATCCAGTGCCCTTGAATCTCTGTCAGAGGGGGTTGGGTTTTTTGTAGTGGAAGCCTTAACTCCCTTTAGACCCTATGAAATAGTTTCTGGGTCAGCAGCAGGGTTTTTAAAAAGAAATTTGTGTGAGTCAGGAACTCTGTAATATCTGTCAGACTTAACAGGAGCTGGGGGTAAGGAGTCAGGGGTCAGACTGGACTCCAAAAAGTACATCATCTACAATATCTAACACAGGTGGAATGGCTAGAGGCCTGTGCTGAGGTAGTAAAAGAAAATCCCTGAGCCTCTTATTAGATTCTGAAAAATCTTGGCTCTCCCAGTGGAAATGCTCCCTCATTGTATGCAAGGTTTCCCCAAAGGAATAGTCCTCAGGAGATGCTGAAGGTATAGATTCTTCAGAATCCTTATAGGGAGGAAGTGAATATTCCTAATCAGAAGTGGAATCAGAAAAAAATAGAAACCTGATCTGAAGATTCATAGTCAGTATCTTGCCTAGGCCTCTTATCAGGAGGGGGATGGGAACCCCGATCAAGGTAATCAAGTTTTCGGCCATTTTGAGCATTTGTTTTTTGGGCATAGAGGCCTGTCCATGTGGCTCTTGAGTTTGTTTCCTTGCTTTAGAAGGTGCTTTAGTCTTTGCCTTTGAAGCTGAAGTTGTTTTAATGTAAAGATGTTTAGGTCTGAAAACACCCTCAGAAGCCGGTACCTGCTCAGCGGGTCCGGACCCATCTGAGGGATTAGCGTCTGAGGCTCCAATACCTTGAGTATCTAGCGGCATGGCCGACTCCACATGGGAGTCGGTAGCGGCCTGCGACTCTAAAGTAGCGGGCATCAGGGGCTGCGAAAGCACCTCACTGAGAACCGGCAACTGGCTTAGGAGAAGCTTCGCCGTCGGTTTTGGGCCTTGGTTGTTTTTCTCTATCCTTTTCTTTGCGTTTTTTGTAAACTCCGGTAGTCAGATGGCTATTGGACGACATTTCAGGATAATTAAACTGGCGTCCAAAAAAGTTTAAAGCAAAATCATACAGACGCTTAATAGTGCGTTGGTTAAATCTAGCACAAAACCGACAACCAGTAATGTTGTGATCAGGGCCTAGGCAAGGAATACAGTAAGAATAAAAATCCTTATGAGGTATTTGCTTTCCACAAGAGATACAATTATTAACTTTTTCTGACATCAGTTTGGAGCAAGAAAAAAGTTTCCCCAACGGGGTACTTAGCTTTATTGAAGACTTCGGATCTGAAACTCAAACATGAAAATCTCAGGAGTCGGCCGACCGGCACTTGCGAACTGCTTCTGCTTCGGGCACCACTCGGCAAGAAAGACTAAAGAAAATGGTGTTGGCTGCATGTTTTATACCCCTGATGACCTGACGTCATGGAAGAGGAGACAGCAACCGACGCAGGACCCAAGACTTTGGAATTCAGGCCGACTGAGGGCAACCTGCCAGCAGATTACCCAAATGTAATGACTGCAACAGTGAAACACGAAGAATATCTAGTAGTTAGCACCCTACCCCCACCTAGAATACCCTCAGTAAACATCAGATAACAACATCGTGACAGCAGAGTGGCAGAGTGAGTAGACATGGTCACCACTCATCAGCAGGTTCTTCAGTTCAGTTCTCAGCTGGGGTGTCTCCTGTGTACAGTCTGTATGTCCTCCCTGTGTTTGCACACATTTTCTCAGAGCACTCTAGTTTCCTCCCAACTCCCAAAGACATAGGAGTAAGTTAACTTGAAGTGGATGACAGTTTGCAAGGAAGACAAGAAAGGATTCAGACTCAAGACACCACATTAATGCTTAGTTAATGGTGTAGTGAACTTACTGAGTACAATATTGAATTCCTCTACTGTATCTGACCTATCACCTCCCTAACTGAATGTCTGCTCTCTGTATCCATCATTTTTTCAGTAAGGAAACGTTTTCTTCAGTTATTCATTACCCTGTATCCTATGTCTGATTTTATGCCGATATGTTATTTTTTCCTTACTGTCTTCCAAGTTGCTGATAAGAGAATGACTGCACAGACTATAGTTTAGTAGTGTGCCCTGCCCGCTAAAATTCTATAATTCTGGTCATTATATGGGTGCCGTGCTTCCAAAGAGTACATTTTTCAGAAAACCAATACTTTGTGACTGTAAACTGTACAGACTGACAGAAGAGAATGCATACTTTTTAGAACTGAGATAAACTTCAGCATGCAGTGGAGGCAATGGTATCTTCTTAGTGATTTTACTGCATCGATCTTAACTCCAGGCTATTAAAAAGAAAAAAAAAAAAATATATATATATATATATATATATATATATATATATATATATATATATATATATGATAGAAGTAAACAAAGACAGTCTGACACATCTGTAGCACCACAATAAGCAGTGACAGCCTCAGGGTACTACAGTGCACTGCATTTATAGAAAGGCCTGCTCCACATTGAAGACAACATCACTCTGTTTGTATTCTTCATTTGTTATTTAGTTTGTATTGATTAACTCTTAAGAGACTGTATGCCTTAGTACCAAGGGACACTACAGATATGAGTAAGATCAATTAGATAGTCACATGACATAGGAAACAGCTAATACTTACAAGCCACCTGAGTACTCAGCAGGAGGATCCACAAAGGTATCATAAGCTGTAAACAGTTAACCAAAGACAACAAAATCACAGTGTAAACTGGCAGCTGTGTAGAAAGAAACACACCCAAAATAAGATGATAGTCCTTTTAATATGAATTTTAGTTAAGCATTTTTGTCCTAGAACTGTGAACTTCATCAAATTCTGGAAACTCGCAAGACACATTCTCCATCTCACTAGCAGTAATATTCCATCAAACAAAACAGTACATCACCATAGAAATAACGTCCTCCCAAAAGCCTGCGTGAATGCCCCCACAGTGTTAGGGGTGGAGCTTGTGGTACTCCTGAATGACCGATATGTGCATCTGCAGAAGTCTAATGAAGTCTGTAGTTTCTAGGATGAACACGCTTAACTAAAATTGATATTAAAAGGGTTATCATCTTACTTTTGTTGTGCTTCTTTCCACGCAACTGCCATTTTATACTGTGTTTTAGATGTTTTTACTCAGCAGGAATTGAAACAATACAACTATTGAAACATTAATGCGAAAGTTAAACAGTGGCTGAAATTACTCAGTAATGCTGAATACTGCTACCTACAGACAAGCAAATTAGGGCAGTATTAATGCACATCTGGGGAAGTGATAGCAAGATACCCACATATTCACAGAGATTAATAGAAAAACTGAAGGGGTCTGTGTCTGACAATGCATTTTGTGTGGGGAGGCAGTCAGCTCCAAGCATACAGACAGGTGGCGGCCCCTCAAAGAGCATGAAATGTGACATGCAGAAGAACAATCCAAGACCATAAAGAAACAGGAATCCTTTAGGGGCAAGAGGGTTATTCTACCAGAATACCTGCTGAAGCAAAAAACAAAAATTATGCAGGATTGTCTGCAGAGGTCAGGAAGGTTATTCTACAAGATAGTCTACAGGAACAATGAAGTATTCTAATGGAAGACTAAATAAGGCAATCTGTGGCTCAACAGCAGTACACAAGTCTCACATCAAGCAATCAGTAATAGCAGCAAAGCTTATCTTTCTGCTATTAATGTGTAGCAACTGTATTAGCAAGTTTCTACTGGCTGGGTGTTTTACAGTATGATTCAGTGAAACCATCAACATTTTTCTTGTTGTTTGTACTGCAGTTGCATCATGTAAGTCTATAGTCTGTTGCCATCTGGCTAAGTGTTCATTCTTTTTTTTTTTTCTTTTCTTTCTCCCTGCTAATCTGTAGTACATATGTTTATGTTATGTATATATGTTTCCACTCACTTCAACTGAAGGCTCCTATTGTAATATCAGATTTTATGTTTGTATGAGCGGCACAGTTACTGGATAATGTAGGCGATTGTTAACATATGAGGGTTTCTGTTTGTGAAGAGTTTTGTTATTTGCTTCCTTTTTTCATATATGTTACACACTCTAGCTGGCTGCCTTTTCTACGTGCTTAAATATCAGATTTACAGATTGTATGTTGTGTAGCAAAGAGTGGGAACTAACAGATTTCTACCTGTAAACCTACATCTCAGTAACCCCACACTTGCATGCATACACATATTTCTTGTTAGTTTAGTGTATTTTTCTTTCTGTCCTTCTGTACTGTGGAAGCCACCATTTTTGTTTTTAGTAATCCCATACCTACAAATATCTCCTGTAAGCTTATTGTCCTGTTTAAAGGTTAGAAAGCTGGAATGCAAAACTGTGAAATATAGTGCACTACTCTTGTTTGCCAAACATTACTTAAGGTGGATGAGTATAGACAAATAGTACTGTACCTAACTAGTTCAACCATCAAGAAATCCTTAACTTTTTCTCTCTCCCTCCCAGTGAAACAAGCACATATACCTTCTGCAGCAGCAGCAGTCAGACTTACCATATCACACTACATAAAGAACTTGCACAGCTGAATTTCACCTGCAGTTGGCAAAAGTTCTCAAGTAACAAATAAAGTTAAATCTATGTAAGGCAATCTGCAAATAACTTAATTTGTTAAGTCTAGTGTGCATTGTTTTGTAGTGTTGAAATCTGCTGGAAGGATATCCCCACCCCAATTCACTCACCCACACTCAGAGGCCTTTTACTACTGAAGGTGAAGCTACATTAACGCTTCAGCATATTCTACGCTTATCAGTGTAATATATTCCTGGAAAGACATTGAAAAGCCCATAACTATAAAATTAGATGCTGTGACTCAAGACAAGTATTTAGAGTTCAGACATCTTGTCTTTTGTATCCATGAACATCCTACCTCACTGATTGTTTATGGTTGCAAACCATCTGGGCGGGGGGTTCTACCCGCTCTGTTCGCTCCGCTCACTCCACTTCCCTGCTGTTCCCCTATAAGCCACCATCCCCCAGCACCTCTACTCTTATCCTAAGCAAACCACTCCCCCTCATTCCTATGATCCAATTATATACAACTCTACCTTGTCCATACCCATATTTCATGCACACTTTACTGTCTTTTATTTAGCCAAACATATCTGCTCTCCCTTCCATCCATCACCTTGAATTCACATGCCTTCTACTATACTTTTTTGCATCTTACTCTACTTTACCATCACAATACAATCACCACCTCAAACTATTTTAAATTAACTCCAGGCTTACCACCTTCTCTTCTACTATACACACAAACTAGCATTGCACCATAATTTTCCTACTGACCAATCACATCTCCCCCACCCAGCCTTATCACAAACTGCAAGATAAAACACCCAACCACATTATCAAAGCCCACTCTGAAGTCTAAACATTTCCAACCTTACCTTCAGCTGCATACATATCACATATCAGTCTTTATTTACACCTGTACTACATTCAAACACACAAATTCCACTTTTACTATGTTTTAAACCCACTATCACAGTTGACATGCTCCTCCTAACCTGCCTAGCCTCTTTACTCTTAATTCTCAACCTCACTACAGCTCTATCTGTGCATACCCCACACAACAATACACATCAACAACCTCCTCTAACCCTCTCCCCAATAAACAACACAGCTTCTCACATATCTCCTCCTAGCTTTTCCCCTGTACCCTGCCCTTTTATTCAAGCCACAAACTGGCCTCCTCACCTCCTATGAAACCACAGTTGACACCAGTACCCTCACCTAGGAATAAAAAACACTTCCCACGGTACGCATTCCTCATTATCTATCTACTCAAATGTTGAGACGTACATCCTAACCCTGGCCCACCCTCTAATCCTAGCCACAAGAGTAACCCCAAAGATTTAAACATACTTGCACTTAACCTTAGAAGTATATGTAATACAATACCCCCACTGATTGACTGGATTGATCAAAATAAACCTGACATACTAGCCTTTACTGAAACATGGCTATATCCCAATGTAAAAGACTCAGAAATAATACCGCCAAACTTTGCAATAACCAGATAGAGCTAAAAAGAGGGGGGGGGCAGGATAGCACTTTTATATCCCTCTACACTCAACATCACCAGTAATATACCCATCTTTTCCAGTGCTGAGGTACTAATCTCCTTTTTGAACCTCCATATATCAAAAAGAATTTGCATAATAGTAATAGATATCCCACCAGGTAACAATATACCAGTGTTGGAAAATATTTTATCCTGGACATCCCAAACAATGAACCTTGAAACAATAATCTTAGGAGACGTAAATATAGATTGGCAAACCATAGCTTCCAATTCCCCCACAAATAGTATAAATCTGTATGTTTTTTCTCACCTGCCAATCCACTTTAGACTGGATTCTAGTATCCCACCCTGCCAATTACCCCTCTACTGGTACACTGCCTAGCTCCCTGAGTGATCATCTACCAGCTTATTCCCTTAGAACAAACTACCAACAGCTAAGAGTACACACTATAAAATCAGTTAGGAACTCAAATATTTTTTGTCATTATAAATTCAACAATCTCCTACATGAAATGGACTGGACATCTCTTAAACAACTACCCCTTAATGATGCTGTACTATACTTTAATAACACCTTCCTTCACATACTTAATACACCAGCTCCCATTCGTATGAAAAGAATCAAAAAGAACCCAGCACCATGGCTCTCTAAGGAATGTAAACACCTGATGAAGCAAAGGGACCTAGCCTGGTCAACCTGGAAACAAAACAAAAATGAACAAAACCATGTTAATTTCAAAACACTACATAACAAAGTGACAAAACTAATCAACAGAGATAAGAAGTCATGTTATTCCCAGCTTCAGCTCCAGCATAAAATCAACACCAGTAAATTTTGGCACTCCATATCTTCTCTACTTAACCCTGGAAGAAATGGAGAGCACACCCTATCACCTGATACCCCTCCATCACAAACAGCTGAAAACTTTAACAAGCACTTCAAAAAATCAATTTCAGACCTACTAACTAACACACCTAATGCTGGACCTCCCCCACCCTTCAACCTATTCAGACACCGACCCCAGGGCATCAACTACTTCTAACCCTGTCATTACTAACCCCCATACTCATCAAAATGTTATACAAACCCCATTCTCATTTCAGCCCATACCCACTGACAGTATTAAGAAACTGCTACAAAAACTAAAACCCTGCTCTACTTCAGCTGACAATCTCCCCCCATACTACCTCAAACTGGCTGCTAAATCAGTTGCCTACCCAGTAGGTATTCTTATAAATAGGTCTTTATCCGAATCAGAAGTACCTACCGTATGGAAACAATCCCACATCACCCCCATCCACAAAGGAGGCAACTCTTTTGATCCATCCAATTTCCGTCCTATATCCAACTTGTCACCCATATCCAAAATTCTCAAGAGAGGTCTCCATCAGCAAGTAATGCAATATTGATTGCAAAACAATCTTTTAACCAAATCCCAACATGGCTTCCGACCTAGCCACAGCACAACTACAGCCGTATTACCTTTTACAAACATCATGAACAAGGCCAGAGATGCAGGATGCTATACAGCCTCAGTATTCCTTGATTTCTCCAAGGCCTTTGACACACCTCTTATTTTTGAACACACTGTCTAACCTAGGCTTCTCACATAACACAGTAAAATGGTTTCAGAGCTACCTCAAGGATCGTCAACAAGCAGTGAAATGGCCCAACAAACTCTCACCCTTTCTCCACAACCCTACTGGAGTCCCCCAAGGCTCTGTCCTAGGACCCCTACTCTTCAACATTTTCACAAACAACTTTCACACTGCCTCTCACCCTGGGACCCTCATTCAATACGCTGATGATTCCACCATAATCTGCACTGCTCAATCACCACCAGACCTATTCTCAAAAACTCAACAGTCCTTTACAGCAGTTAAATCCTGGCTAAGAAATGCCCAACTCATTCTTAATCCAAAGAAGACAAAATTAGTACTCTTTCATCCCAAAAACACCTCCCCTGTAATTGATCATTTCAACATCCTTGCATCTGACAACACTGCCATAGAAATAGTGCAGGAAACCAAACTTCTAGGTGTTATCATTGACAATAAACTTTAATTTGACCCCCATATACAGTAAAATATAAAGAAAACTCATCAAAAACTGAGACTCTTATATAGAAACAAACATTTCTTTACTGCAGCAACCAAAACTACCCTTGCAAAAACATTTTTACTTCCACCCCTTCTTTATGGTGCCCCTATCTTAACTAACTTACGAAATTCTACCCCAAGCAAGTTGGAACAGTGCTACAACAAATTTGAAAAGGTTGCCACAAACTGTAAATATGACACACACCACTGTATACCACTCTTAGAATTAAACTGGCTTGAACTACCCAACCAACTTGCCTTTATTCAGCTATCCACCTTTCACAACCTTATTTTCAAGCCTACTGCCTGCCCTACAGTAGCCAGTATAGCCACACCTTACACACAAAATGGATCCCTATGATCAGAAGACAAAAATCTCTTAGCTATCTCAAAACCCACAAGAAAACCTGGTCACTCTCTGTATTCATACTCTGTCTCTATACATTGGAATTCACTACCTCTAGCTACCAGGTCTATGCCTGTCCTAACCAATTTCAAAACCTCTTTAAAAAATCATCTCAAAAATACATGGCTCTGCTCCTGCATAAAGCCTGCCTAATGCTCAGGTCTTCCTCTTCTCTCACATTTCAATCCCTCACAGACTGCAAGATCCTAAAGCTCTTCTAACTCCTTCTCTGCTTCTATACCATATCCTTAAGCTGCTGCTCAGGCTTTATTGCTTCTATTCTTCTTAACTCTCTCACCATCTTTCGGCATCACTAACTTTCTGATTGCTATTTTCCTAACTGAAACTAACATTCTATTTTGCATGTACTATAACAGTCAATGTCACATATTGCACTACCTATGTGCTATTTTTTGGACACTGTCTACATCATGTATGGTGAGACTGACTATTATTGTCTGTAATGTATTAACTGTATAGAATTGTCTAGGTGTGTAGCAATATATTACAACATCTTGTAGCAGTTTGTTCTTTCAATTTATTTTTTGTATAGTATTTCTAATGTAATCTTTATTGTATCGGATTATACTGTATTTGTATTGTACTGTATGTGGAGCTTTTCTCCCCGAGCCTCTGCTGAAAACGTTTTCTGTAGACCCAGTCAGATCACCCCAGTAAACAAATGTCTAATAATTAAAATAAATAAATAGATCTGTGGGTGAAAAGAAGTAGACAGACAGTGACACTAGGACAAGCCTTAGGTGAACTGGTTCCTTAGGTGAAGGGCTCCATACAGACAGTGATACTAGGATGAGCCTTAGGTGAACTGGTTCCCTGGGTGAAGGACTCTATACAGACAGTGACTCCAGGACGAGCCTTAGGTGAACTGGTTCCTTAGGTGAAGGGCTCCATACAGACAGTGACACTAGGATGAGCCTTAGGTTCATAGGTTAGTACTAGGCTAACTGCCCTTGTGAGCCATTTTATGCTTAGCCAATTATCCTTTGTGAGACTCAAACCCTGCACCTTGTGTGTGTAAGGCAGACATCTTAACCATTAAGCCACCCTCCCAACAGTGACTCTAGGACAAGCCTTAGGTGAACTGGTTCCCTGGGTGAAGGGCTCCATACAGACAGTGACACTAGGATGAGCCTTAGGTGAACTGGGTCCCTAGGTGAAGGGCTCCATACAGGCAGTGACACTAGGATGAGTCTTAAGTGAAAGGGTTCCCTGGGTGAAAGGCTCCATACAGACAGTGACACTAGGATGAGCCTTAGGTGAACTGGGTCCCTAGGTGAAGGGCTCCATACAGGCAGTGACACTAGGATGAGTCTTAAGTGAAAGGGTTCCCTGGGTGAAAGGCTCCATACAGACAGTGACATTAGGATGAGCCTTAGGTGAACTGGTTCCTTAGGTGAAGGGCTCCATACAGACAGTGACACTAGGAAAGCCTTAGGTGAACTGGTTCCTTAGGTGAAGGGCTCCATACAGACAGTGACACTAGGAAAGCCTTAGGTAAACTGGTTCCCTGTGTGAAGGGGTCTATACAGACAGTGACTCTAGGACGAGCCTTAGGTGAATAGTTCCTTAGGTTAAGGGCTCTATACAGACAGTGACACTAGGATGAGCCTTAGGTGAACTGGTTCCTTAGGTGAAGGGCTCCATACAGACAGTGACACTAGGATGAGCCTTAGGTGAACAGTTCCTTAGGTTAAGGGCTCTATACAGACAGTGACACTAGGATGAGCCTTAGGTGAACTGGTTCCTTAGGTGAAGGGCTCCATACAGACAGTTATACTAGGATGAGCCTTAGGTGAACTGGTTCTGTAGGTGAAGGGCTCCATACAGACAGTGACACTAGGGCGAGCCTTAGGTGAACTGGTTCCCTGTGTGAAGGGGTCTATACAGACAGTGACTCTAGGATGAGCCTTAGGTGAACTGGTTCCCTGGGTGAAGGGCTGTATACAGACAGTGACTGTAGGATGAGCCTTAGGTGAACTGATTCCTTAGGTGAAGGGCTCCATACAGACAGTGACTCCAGGACGAGCCTTAGGTGAACAGTTCCTTAGGTTAAGGGCTCTATACAGACAGTGACACTAGGACGAGCCTTAGGTGAACTGGTTCTGTAGGTGATGGCTCTATACAGACAGTGACTCTAGGACAAGCCTTAGGTGAACTGGTTCCCTGGGTGAAGGGCTCCATACAGACAGTGACACTAGGATGAGCCTTAGGTGAACTGGTTCCATAGGTGAAGGGCACCATACAGACAGTGACACTAGGATGAGCCTTAGAACTGGTTCCATAGGTAAAGGGCTCCATACAGACAGTGACTCTAGAACGAGCCTTAGGTGAACTGGTTCCCTGGGTGAAGGGCTCTATACAGACAGTGACTCTAGGACAAGCCTTAGGTGAACTGGTTCCTTAGGTGAAGGGCTCCATACAGACAGTGACACTAGGATGAGCCTTAGGTGAACTGGTTCTGTAGGTGAAGGGCTCCATACAGACAGTGACACTAGGAAAAGCCTTAGGTTAACAGGTTCCCTGGGTGAAGGGGTCTATACAGACAGTGACTCTAGGATGAGCCTTAGGTGAACAGTTCCTTAGGTGAAGGGCTCTATACAGACAGTGACACTAGGATGAGCCTTAGGTGAACTGGTTCCTTAGGTGAAGGGCTCCATACAGACAGTGACACTAGGATGAGCCTTAGGTGAACTGGTTCCCTAGGTGAAGGGCTCCATACAGACAGTGACACTAGGACGAGCCTTAGGTGAACTGGGTCACTAGGTGAATGGCTCCATACAGACAGTGACACTAGGACGAGCCTTAGGTGGACTGGGTCACTAGGTGAAGGGCTCCATACAGACAGTGACACTAGGATGAGCCTTAGGTGAACTGGTTCTATATGTGAAGGGCTCCATATTAACCACCCGCACAACAGCCAATACCACCCTGACCACCCCTCCCACATTCTGGTCTACCCACACCATCTAGATTACTTTTTTCTTCCTTTTCTCACAGTTTGTGTTACTCTTTCAGTTTTTTCCTCCATTTATTCATTCATTCAACACATCCTAAATAGACTAGACTGCACTCTGTTAACCTAAAAAACTAACTGGATATGAAGCCACAGGCGTTCTAGATGCTCTGATATGCATTTTACATTTTTTTAAAAAACTTTTCGTTCAATGAAGGCCTGAACAAAAATCACTATTAAGAAAAGAAATTCAGTCTTACTCTTCAACTTTGTTTTTTCCTGCATCCTTTCAACACATCCCAAATGACCAAAACTACTTTGCAATAACTGTGGAAGAAATAATTGAATTAAGCAGAGGATCGGAGGGGGGGTAGCCCCCATGAAGCTATGCAGATTCTAAATGCTCTGAAATGCGTTTTAGAGTTTTCTTTCAAACTTTTGATCCGATGATAACCTTAAGAAAAGGTGTGAGTAAGGAAAGAAATTCATTATTATTTTTTTTCCAAGAAAGAAGTGTATCCAAAGATTAACGCTCAACATTGACAAAATCACCGGTCATAATACACTGAGAAGACAAATGCTTGCAAGCATACATAAAGCATATCTAGGAATAGTACATGTCTCCCCCCACCATAAAATAGTCACCCCTCTGGTGTTAAACTGGGATGAAAGTGAAGGCACAAATGGCCATAGCCATACATTTCAAGCTGCTGCTGTCATATACATATATGGCATGCCTCTCACATGCATACATACATACATACAAATATTTCAAGCACTGGCATTAATGTCCTTCTAGCCTGCCAATATACCAAAACAGCTGATCCCATAATAAGTGTCCAGGTTGTTCTTAAAAATTTCTAAACTAGTGCTTGCTTTAATGTAATTTTGTAGTCTGTTCCATGCATCACCTACTCTGTCAGAAAACCAGTCAGTACATTTCTCATTCTTACAGACTCTTCTACATAGGTTATCTGATGATTCTCTACTACGTTTTGATAACCCCCACACATTCCCAGAGGTAGCTGTCTCTAAATGGCCTATATTCCTGAATAAGATCTCATCTTATATATCTATAACAGACACTGTATAAGTTCATATTATAGCCTTTCATAATAATTTAATTTTTCACATCCTTGGATGCCTTTGGTATATTTCCTCTGTACTCTTTCTAGTTTACTCATGCTTGTTTTCTTATAAGGTTTCCATATTGTTTTTCTGTAGTCAAGTTTGGGTGTAATGTAATTACCAAACAATTACTTCATCATTTCTGATTTCCTAGACTTTATAAATCTCTTTATACAACCTATAGTTCTATAACTATCATTAACCGATTGGTTGATATGATTAGAAAAAAATCAAAGCTGGATCTACCCATATATCCTGGTCCTTAAATAAATCTACAGTTTCCGTCACTGTGTGCTATATTAAATATTCACCTTTTATGTTTCCAAATCTCATATGCTTCATTTTTTTATTAATTTATCAGAATATTATTCTCCAGTGCCCAAATGGTCAATTTAGTCGAGTTCTTTTGCAGACATGGCTATCTGCAACACATGTAGTCAGTTTACACAATTTCATGTCATCTGCATATAGACTATAGAACACCTCAGATGAAAAATTTAGGTCTGAAAGATGCAGTCTAAACAGGCAATGGCCTAAGACAGAACCCTGTAGGACACCATGACTGTAACCATGAATTTCACCTATCCAGTTGCTGTATACTTGCCATGTCCTATTTGTGAGTCATGCAGCTATCCATGTGATCAAGAGTAAATCAGTACCTAGTTGTTCTAATTTATTGATCAGCATTTTGTGCATGACCCTGTCAAATGCTGTATAAATGACACTACAGCACAATTTTTCATTCATATTTATTATATTGTTATAGAACATTATGGTACAGGTGGCAATAGATCTGTTCTCAGCATATGCGTGCTGATATACGGTTTCAAATCCCAACCTTTCCATTTCTGACAATAACTTATCCATTATTACCTTCTACATTATTCACAACATAAAAGTAGACTTAAGGGTTTGTATGACTCTAGGTTTGTCCTGTTCCCCTTTCTCTTAAAGATATGTTTAATAAGTGCATTTCTCCAATTTTGAGGAATCTCCCCATATTAATATGACCTAGTAAAAAAGAAGTTATGTCCTTACCATAATGTTCCATGTGAGTTGTTCATCTCGCCTTTTTGTTCTTACACGTGGGTTGGAGCTGATTCCTCAGCTCCGAATCAGCTGCTTTTCAAGCTCAGACTCTCAGAGAAGCTCGAGACCTAGTGTATATCCCATGATGCTCTACTGTGAATCCCCAGATCTAGTATGCTGCAACCAAGACAGCCTACAGACAGAATAAGACTATGTAGTCTACCTACTTAGGTAACTATAAAAATAGAAGGAAACAAGAAGAGTAGGAATGTATGAAAGACTGACAACTGAACCAATCCTCCAAGGCAACCATCTCACTCGACTGGAGGGGGAAAGTGGGTGGGAATGTTAGAACAAAAATGCGAGATGAACAACTCATATGGAACATTATGGTAAGGACATAACTTCTTTATGTGAAGTTCTATCTCGCCGTTTTGTTCTTACAAGTGGGTAGCGTCCCAAGCACCCTAATCCTGGGTGGCTCACGGGAGAACATTCCTGAGCACAGTGGAACCAAACGTAGCCCTGTCCCTGGAGGTCCTATCCACTTTGTAATGAGTGATAAATGTGTGAGGTTTTGACCACGTGGCAGCTGCACAGATGGTATCTAAAGGCAAGTGAGCTGCATGAGCCAATGACGTAGAAACAGCTCATGTAGAATGGGCTTTGATGTTAGTTTCTAATGGTTGATTAGTGGAAGCATAAATTAATCTGATGCAGTCAGAGAGCCACTGGGACAGTGTGGTTTTTGACACTGCAAAACCTTTCTTATTCTCTGCATAAGAGATGAAGAGTTGATCTGATTGTCTGAAATCCTTTGTTCTATCCAGATAGAACCTCAGTTGTCTATGTACATCAAGCTTGTGTAACATATATTCAAGTTTGTCGGTATGGTGTTTGAAAAAGGTTGGGAGCTCAATGGACTTATTTAAGTTATTTTCTGAAGTAATCTTGGGAAGAAAGGTAGGATTAGTCCTGAGGGATACCCTATCAGGGTGAAAAATCATGTATGGGGGTTTGGTGGACAAGGCTTGAAGTTCGGAGACCCTAGGTGCAGATGTAATGGCTACCAGGAATAAAGTTTCCAAGACAAAAATTTTAAATGACAAGATGAAGCAGGTTCAAAGGGCACGAGCATCAGTTGGGATAAAACCAGATTCAAATTCCAGGGGTAGACAGGATGCCTAATAGGTGGCCTGAGATGGTGGGTTCCTTTTAAGAATGCTTTACATAGTCTATGCGACATGATGTTAGAGCTGTTAAAGCCTACATGGAAGTTTGAGATAGCAGCCAATTCACCTCTAATGGTGGCAGCTGCCGCGCCATCATGGAACAAGGAAGACAAGAACTCTAAGATGGTATGAACAGGTGCTACATAAGGGTCAGTGTCATGTTGAGAAGCCCAGTGAACAAATCGTTTCCATTTGCTATTATATAGTTTCCTGGTAGATAGTTTATGAGAGGAAACTATAATATGTTGGACCGCAGAAGACAAATCTTGTGACCTGGCTAATGTGGGAATCGGAGTAGCCAAGCTGTCAGTTTTAGGGAAGTGAGGGAGGGATGGAGAACGCCCGACGAATGGTCAGAAGATCCGGCACTGGGTTCAGGATCCATGGTTCTTCCAATTGATACTTCTGCAGGAAGGGAAACCAAATCTGTCGAGGCCAAGACGGGGCTATCAAAATCACAGTCCTTCCCAGACTTTTGGCTTTCTGCATGAATTTGGGAATTAGAGGTATTGGCGGAAAGGCATATAGGAGGCCCGGGGGGCCAATCGTGTATGAGCGCGTCCCTGGGTTCGTTTTCCGGTGGGGGATAAAGGGCAAAGTAGCTGCTGCATTTGGCATTCATCGGAGATGCAAATAGGTTGCAGCAAGGCTGGCCCCATCTGCGGAAAATGTTTTCCGCCACCTGTTGTTTGAGAGACCACTCGTGGGGCAACAGCATGGCTCTGCTTAGTTTGTCTGCTATCACATTGGATGACCCCGGGATGTGCATTGCTATCAGAAAGCATCTGGTGGATACAGCCCATTGCCAAATTCTTAGGGCCTCCCGGCATAAAGGGTATGATCTGGTTCCCCCTTGTTTGTTGATATACCAGACAACCGACATGTTGTCCGTCTGGATAGCAATTGTGCCTGGAGGAAGAAAGTAGTGAAAGTGTTGCAATGCTAGGAACACCGCTCTCAACTCTAGGACATTTATATGCAAGTGTGTTTCCATGATTGACCAAGTGCCTTGGGCCATCTTTCCCTGAAATAGCCCCCCTCCTACCCTATCAGGGAAGCATCCGTTGTAACTGTGGCTGAGGGTTGGGGATGAACGAAGGGACGTCCGATTATCACTTGGTCGCTGTTCAACCGCCAACTGAGATCCTTCTTGCAAAGACTGGTTAACCGGATCTCATGTGACATGGGCAGTTGTTGGTAAGACTATTGCACAAAGAGTAACCACTGGAGTATTCACATGTGCATGCGGCCTAACGGAACTGCTATCAATGTGGCTGCCATCGTGCCTAAAAGCTGTAGTATCTGGGATGCTGGAGCTTTGTTGTGGGCTAAGAGACTGGATAATTGATTTTTTAGAGTTACGATTCTTGATTGGGGCAACCTGATCCTTGCATTGACGGTGTCCAGTTCTGCCCCTATAAATGTAATATGCTGCGATTTTTTGAAGTTTAGGGTTATGCCCAACTGGGAACAAAGGTCTATGGTGTAGTCTCTTGCTTGGATTAGTTGATGCCTGGAGGTGGCGGTGAGGAGCCAGTCGTCCAGATATGGAAACACTCGGAATCCCAACTGTCTCAGGTGAGCCGTGACCACTGCCATACATTTGGTGAACACCCTGGGGGCTGTGGTGAGACCAAAGGGCAGGGCTCTGAATTGGTAATGACTGGACCCCAGCCAGAAATGTAGGTGATCTCTGGATGATCTGTCCATTTTGATGTGGTAGTAAGCATCCTTGAGATCTATAGAGCACATCCAATTGCCCATTGCTAAGAATGGGAGAATTGACTACAGAGTGACCATCTGGAACATTTCCTTCTTGACAAAGGTGTTGAGTTTGCTGAGGTCTAGTATGGGCCTCCAGTCCCCTGTTTTCTTTGGAACTAAAAAGAGCCTTGAGTAAGTTCCGGATCCTATTTTGGTCCACCGGGACTGGCTGGATGAATCTTTTGTCTAGCAGGTTTTGGATTTCTATGGCCGCTAGTTTTCTCAGACTGGGTGGAACGTCTGGGATTCTTGTACCTATGGGTGGGGGTTTTGTAAAGGGAATGTAATAACCTCTGGTAATGACGCTTTTTACCCAAGAATCCGTTGTAATGTTTAGCCAGGTGTTTGGGTATAAAGCCAAGCGACCCCCTGACTGCCTCCAGAGTAGGACATTCGGGCTTCCTTTCAGGAACGCTGATAGGGCTTACCAGAGAACTGATCCCTGTCGCCCTTGTTCTGTGGACCGCCTCTGCCATTTGGATGGCGTCTTCCATTTTTTCCCCCTCCTCTGCCTCTAGAGGGGGTATAAGTAGGTGTTTTTTGGAAAGCTCCTTGAGGTTTTCGGAACCACATTTTTCCACTTCGCTGCCCTTTGGGGTACGGTCTAGTTGGAGTGGAAAAATGGACTCCTACAGCAGACAGAGTCTTCCCTTCTTGTTCACACCTAGTAAGTGTCTCCGTAACTTTGGGTCTGAACAAGGCAGACCCGTCGAATGGGGTATTGACAAAGGAAGACTTAAAGGCTTCCACAAAGGAGCAAAGGCACATCCAGGACTGTCTCCAAAGAGCTATCATTGAGCCTGCTGCCCTACTCGATCCATCGGCAGCATACGAAATGAGTCGCATGGATGAGTTTACTATTGAATTGAGGGTGTTGAGCTGTGCAGTCACCTTCTTAGAAACTGCATCAGCTGTGTTACCCTGGAGAGTATCTCCCAGCTCTTTTAGGAGATTTCGTTGAAGGCGGGTAAAATGTGTCAGGTAGTTGAGCGACCTCATGGAAAATGCCGCAGAACTAAATATGCATTTCCCATACCTGTCCATCGTCCTATAATCCCTATTAGGAGGATGGACAGCAGAAGAGGTTTCCAACATCTCTTTCTTGGTGGCCGCCGCCACCACCATTGCATCAACTGGGACTCCCTTTGTGGGAAAACCCTTGTCAGTGGGGGAAGTAATAAATTTGTTGGGCCTCCGAGGGACTGGCTCCACTGAGTCAGGGGACTCCCACTCCCTTCGAGCAACCAGCTCCATCAGTTCATTGAAGGGCGGAGTAACCCAGGAGGTGGATGGTTGAGATCCAAAGGCCTTCAGGAGAACCCACTCGTCCTCAGAAGGTGCAAGGGACTGCCAATCACCCCTCTGCCTTAAGATTTCCAATATGTCTGCGAATGAGACATCCTCTGAGGGTGATCGTGGGGACCCTTCTGATTCCTCCAAGTTGGTATCTGATGTCAGGGATTCCTGTGAGGAATCCAAGTGCCTCCTCTTGCACAATCTCTTCCTAGGTACTTCATCGGTGGGAGCATCCGGTGAAGTCCCTAGAGAGGAGGGGCCACCCAATGGGGATACCTGAGGCCATGGATCTCGACACTTTGTGGGAATCTGTGGGGAAGAGGTAGAACGAGGCCCCTTAGGGGGAGGGGAGGACAGATCCGAGAAGGTAGTGGTCTTGGCAGCCATGACCTTCCTCATGGCATTGAAGGCACCAGAATCCCGGTCCGAGAAGTCAGTCGGTTCTGAAGAGACTGGCATCTCTCCCCAGACCGAGACCCTCCACTCCAATCCAGAGGACGGAGACAAGGCCACCTGCGCCGAAGCCCCAAATGGAAGAGTCAGAACCGAAGTATCGGTTCAACTCTCCACCCTGGAACCAGCGAGGGACTGTCGGCCCCGAGATTCCACTGTAGGGACCAAGGAGATCAAGGTTGATGGAGCCGAGGGAGGTGGATCAAACCTCGGCTCCAAGGGTTCTACCAATATCGGTTCCATCTGCCCCGGCTCCGAATGCTCAATTGGCTTCGCAGGAGGAGGTGGAGAAGCTATGGGAGGGATATCAGGCTTTGAAGCCGAATGGCTCAAAGCAGATAGCATTTTGGCTAAGGCCAGGTTCTCTAAGAGCCTCTTAACCACTCGGTCCAGATCCACATCAGAAAGCCTCAAAGAATGCATCGAGGGAGGTGTCGAAGGAGCCAAAGATGGAACCGATTGAAGAACTGGAGACTGAGGAGTCTCCAATATCGGTTCCACAACTGGGCCCCGAGGTAAGGACTCAATACACGGCTCCAAGGACTGTGGAGCTGATGCACAGACCATACCTGAGGAACTCGGAGCTGAAGACTTGGGCTCTGAGGATCCTTTGGAAGACTTCGATCCCTTTGAAGCCTTGGAAGAGGTGTCAGCCTTATCTAAAGTAGCCTGAAAATCAGGCTTCAGAAGTCCTCTGTCTACCAGTTTCCTTCGCCTTTCCAGGAAAACCCTGGTGCTAAAGGAATGGCAGATAGAACACACCTCTTGTAGGTGTACAGAGCCCAAACAGTACACGCAGGTGGAGTGGTTGTCTGTAACAGACATTTTTTGACCGCACTCACACCTTTTAAACACTGATTTCTGTTTTTCTGACATCGTTTAACTCTAACACTAAGTAACACAAACAAGTTCTAAGATGTATGTAAAAATATATATATATCTAAACACAGTACTAAATCACACTAGATATATTTATAAGGTCTAACTATCTAATAAAACTATTTACTAAACTATTTACTAGACTACCACACTATATATATATATATATATATATATATATATATATATATATATGTAAGAAACACGACACACTAGCTGACAGAGCCCTGTCAAGCCCAATAAAGCAGGCCTAAGCCCTGAAAAAGAACTACTTAGAAGTCCTAGCAATTAAGCTAAACTAGAATCCTAACACTATGATACTATCACACTGAGATATATAATACTCAAAAAATTAGAAGAGAAATACTAATAATAATAGAAAATTTAAGTCACTGGCGCAAGCTAACTTCGATGAGCTGTTGATCCGTTGCAGCGGCAAACTAGATCTGGGGATTCACAGTAGAGCATCATGGGATATACACTAGGTCTCGAGCTTCTCTGAGAGTCTGAGCTTGAAAAGCGGCCGATTTGGAGCCGAGGGATCGGCTCCGACCCATGTGTAAGAGCAAAATGGCGAGATAGAACAACTTCACATTAATAGATTTAATAGTACTATAAATTCTTGCTTAAGTGTTCTCAGCTCATTATTACTAATTTTCTCCTCCCTGTGCTTTGTTTGGATCCCGTTTGCATAGTTCTTTTTCAATATAATCTAATTTTATTCAGCTATCTGCGGTTACCTGGCTGGTCACTAGAGTAACTTATCACACCCTTTGTGGAGCCAAGCTGTTTTGCATAAAATTTTGTAAATCTATATCTATAATCTGTTGTGTCTGAGAATAAATTTTATAATCTACAAACAGTTTATCAGTTTGTATGGCTTTACTCCTTCCACATCTTGTGTGTCTATAAAATGATTCCCTATTATGCTGAATAGCTTTATATAAATTGTCTTCAAATTCTTCTTGATCTTGTCACATATTATGCTTAATTTGTTTGTCCAGCTTGTTTATTTCAGTATTCAAAGTTGTAGTTTGACCTCTTTTCCATTTCATATATTTTTTTCTCTAACCTTAATCAAGTATCTTGTTCTTATGGAAATATATCCCCCTGATGTTGTATACTTAGATCCTGATGTTAAACATTTTTTTTGCACTCAATTTCTCTTTCAAAACTTTCCACATTTGTTCTACAGTTTTTGCACTGAACGCATCACTCCAATTCATTTTACATAGTGACTGTTTTGCTTCCATATAATCTGTAATTAATCCTCTGTACATTGGTTTAGATTTCAGTTTGGTAGAGTTATCTAGCAGCAAATTAACCTTTATAACCCCATGATCACTGCACATCAACAGTGGTAAAAGTTGACATGCAGTAATAGTAATTTCTTTAGGAACACAAACAATGTCTAGTATGTTCTGTTCCCTGGTAGGTTTTTTACAATCTGAAACAATTTTTGCTCCTGAACATACGTTATGAATAATTTCCTTATTAATGCTGTTGAATATATATTATTCCAGTCTGTTAATGGTAAATTCAATTCCCAGTCACTGTTATTCTTCCCTCTTGTGTTTCATGCAAGAAATGTATGAATTCCTCTAGGCCATCAGTACTTGATTTGATGGTCATTATACTCCAGCAATTGTTATATATCCCAGGGTTGTCTTTATTGTCACAGTTACACAAACTATAGTATTGGTGTTATCACTGAACATGTGACAATCACAGGTCTCATAACTATCTTTAATCACTATCATAACACCTCCACCTGAGTTTTTGTTAGAATGTCTGTTACAGTAAAAACATTTATACTCTGTCAGAAATGGTTTCCAATCATTGTTCTTTAATCATATTTCACAAGCAATAACAACATAAATCTTATGTTAACGTAGCAAATTTTCCAATAAAACATTCATTATTAATGCTCCTGGCATTAACAATCATCAGAGGTGCAAAATATCTGCTGCAAAAATTCTCTTCCCTGATCTTGACAAATGCACACTTTCCTGTCTAAACAGATGTGCACCCAAAATTAGGCTTGGATGCTCTACACATTTCCATTTTTCAAAATGGGACTTTTTTTATGTAGGTATTTACCCCAAAAATCTTTTCATTCACGATGACCTGACTCTCTCTTCTATATGTGATTTGTGAAAAATAATCCTACTACAAGTATAAGCTATACTATATAAGAAGACAGTAAATTCCCCTACTAACAGTCAGAGTCCTTGTGGATGAGATCATTTGCACCAAGAATAAAAACAGATCCATACTTCCTTACATTAATGAGTTCTAAGGCTTGTCTCACATCTTCTATTTTTGCTCCTGGTGAGTATAATACTATTTGATGTTCATTATCTTCTCTGCAAATGTAAGTATCAGTTCCTCTAATAACTGAATCCACAATTACAAGAATATCTTTCCTGACCAGATCTGAAGAATCTTCAACTTCTATTACAGTAATATCTGCTTTATCAGTTGTTACAAAGGAAAGATCTTCATCACCATTAGTGTTATTAATCCCACTGTTTTCATTGCGTATGACATTTGCAAGCATACAGTTCTTATCCAGCTCTTTTTATCGATCTACAACTTGAGCCATGTAGTCAACATCTGTCTTTCTCATCTTTTTTTCTTACAATAACGTCCTCCAATTCTTTCACTTTCAGTTTTGATTTCTTCCTTTTCACCGCCTCTTTTTTCTACCTTCTGTTTTGGAAAAATATGCCTTTTTCTGTAGACTGAATGTTTTAATAGATTAATGTTCTCATTCCCTGTAATCTGTGTGTTAAATAACAAAGCATTGTCAATTTTAGTATGTATTCTCTTTACATTACAGACGTCTATTGGTTTCCTTTTCTTCCTTGCTATTTGTTGTGAACTTCTTCCTTTCTTTCTTTTATTACTTCTTCTAAACACACTAAATCCTCAGACTGCTGAATACTTGTATCCAGAATTCCAATGTTGTCAGGGGCATTATCCTGTTTCATAGGAGTTGAATGATCTTTACAGATGATAAATACTTCCTTTCCTAAATGTGTTCTATTTGCTCTTTGCCTAACATCATTAATCTCACCAGTCCAGTCATTAATATATGTAACAACAGTTTTACAAGGTGTGCCAATTGCATAAGTGCAATCGCCATCATTAAGTCAAGATTTGCTACTAATAATGGTAAGCAAGTCATTTGTATGCCGTGGTGGTACAGCAGTAGCGTTGTTACCTCACAGCAAGAGGTTCTCCCATTCGATTATCGGCTTGGCTTGGGAGTGACTTCTGTGTAGAGTCTGCATGTCCTCCCCACGGTTAAGACATCTGTAAATAAGGTTGGGCATCGAGCTAGCACCTCGGCATTTAAAATCTACTGCCAATCATTAGTGGACCGGAGTTAAGACAAACAAACAAACAATGGTAAGCAAATCATTTGACTTTTGACATGAAGAACACAGACGACCAGTGTTATCAGGTGTCACCTTTAGATACACATAGCATTTATTACACTGTACAAGATATTTGTGCTTTAGCAAATCATTAATAGCATACTCATTTAAGGAATCCATATTCAGCTTCAAATGAATAAAAAATTATAAAAGAAAAGAATAATCAAAATCAGGTACCATGGAATTCAAAGAGAACTTAAATCAACTTCTATGAGAAAAATCACAAAAAAATATACAGAACTAAATACTAAAGTAAGTATAGTAAAGTTGTCGCTCTTACTGTACAAGTTCTGAAATTCAGACAAAAGCTGGAGTTTCTTTCCAGCTGTCACTATCACTTGCAGCTGCACCTGTTTTTAACAGTGAGATCAATAAATCACAAACCAAGACAGGATTTTTTAGATAAGCTCTGGATTGTCCTCTCTGCAGTCTGTGTTACTTTATAGCTAAACAGGTCCCTTAGGATGTCTAGAGTCTGCCTGTCTAAAACCTATCCCTTTCTAACACTACTACATTAAAAAAGACCAAAAAGACCAAATGACAGCCACCGTCTGTGTAGTTCTCTAACATCAGACTAGGACAAAACTGAAAAAAAAAAAAAACAAATGGAGTACAACATATTTTGATCTGCTTTTGTCACACATATGTAAACAGCATACCCCCTTACTCTCTCCCAAAATATAGCCATCTGTATCCTCATCTAATGTTTGATTATAAAGAAAGCAAAAAAAACATATGATCACAGTAATGTTTCCAATGTTTTACTCGTAAGGAGTATATTGCTTCTATACAAGCTATAGTGACCTACTGATCACACTTCTGAAGTTTGTGAGGAAAGTTAAAGAAATAATTACCACATTGTCCCCAGCCCAGCTCAAGCTGTAGTATCCTGTGCACACCTCTTAGGTTTCAGTAAGAAAATGAAAGAAATAATGACATTGTCTTCAACCTCCACACAGGCTACACAAACTTTCTGTGCACACCTCTGAGCAAGGTTAATTTTAGACTATGTAGGTTCAGAGCAGGGACCACGACATAGCCTGTATCAAAATCCATGTATACAGCCTTGGAAAATGGGTTCACCACACCTCCAGAAGTTCTGAAGGTCTGGATGTTGTGTGATACATTTTATGTCTTATTTTTTTGAAAGATGATTTTTTAAACAAATGACAATAGGGTCAGTAACTGCTAGACAGCAAACTTCTATACTGAATTACTTAACTGTAAACTGCTTTTTCATACTGAAAGTTGTATTTTCTGCTTGTGAGTGCTCTATCTGTGCTTTTCTGTGCATTTTTGTGAGATTCCTGTGTTCTAGTCAGGTAGCATAATCTGAATAAAGGCCTGATGTTTGTTTGTTGTGATTTCCTCCCAAGGAGTGTATCATATAACTGATTTGTTTGCAGTTAAAAGCATTCTCTAGAGTCTCCTTGATCCTTTATCTGTTTAAAACTTTCATTTAGTGGCTCACTGCTGTTTTTCTGCTGTGATAAACATTTTTGTAGTGTTTTCTGCCCAATAGTGTAGCTACTAGCTGTAACAGTTTCCCACCCCACCCCTTACTGGTGTCTGTTCTTATACTTGGTGGCTTTGCAGTTGCCCGCCCCTACTGTAAATTTGATCTGGGACACTCCTACCAGTCTAGTGTCATTAGCTCAATCTACTAATACAGAGAGAACATTTGAGAAGGCCAACCCACTTAGGTTCTTAATCTTGAATTATCTTCTGTTCCTGCAAAAAAATTTTGCTAGAATCTCCTTGTGTTCTGATTGAGTGTGTTTCTCAGCTGACAAGTACATTTTTGGCACCTTTTAACTGTTCAGAGTTGAATAAAACAATAATTGAATTCACTTCAGAATAAAAAAAAAAAACAAAAATAATTTCCTGCCTTTCCTGTAACTAGTCTAGTCCAGATACAGATTTGCTGAATCCAGGACTGTTTGTAAGCTTCTGAGCCTCCCAAGCCTTTCTGTGTTGGAGGGAAGCCTTTTGGCTTATCAGTGGGAGTGGTAAGCACTAAGTAGCCTATCTACCACAAGAGTAGCAGTTTCTGGCCCAGAAATTGTAGTTTATTGGCCGTTTGGGTAGTTTTTCCATCTCTTTCAACTTTCTGGTTTAAAAGCATGTGTTTGAGCTTGTTTCCCACCTTTCTGGCAATGCCAAAGTCTGCTCTTCAATTTTTCCCTTAGATCTGCTAGTTCTGTCCTCTCCTGCACTTTTACTAGTTTATTAGTCTAGCACTTTATCAGACTTCTTTTAGCAATTATTGTAGCACACAAAAGTGCTACCAGCACTAAACGTTCTACAAGGAAACAGCTCCAGTACTTATTATTAATGCCCAACCCTCCAGGCATGTCTAAAGGTCAGCTCCCTGTGCTTTCTTCTATTAACCTGGTGATCTTGGGCATCCTGAGGCAATGTAGCAACTGCCTCATGTACACCGACAACCCTCTCCTCTTACCTCCCAACACCCAAACTTGCACTTATATATCCAAATTGGAAGTCACACACTCTCCAGCCAAGGCCGAAATACTTGGTCAAGAGGAGAAGCTCAACACCTGCACCACAACACATGGAACACATAGCCCTCCAGAGCACACACCAGCACTGCCTTCACATAAAAACACAAACCACACACCAGTCTTCATGGAGGCTCTCAATAAAAATCTACCCAAACAGCAAAGACCTCCAAGGCAGAAACGCACTTGACCACCACAACACAACACTAATCACGAGATACATAACTATCCTAAACAGTGTGCCACTCAACCAAAGCCCCTAAGGCAAAACAACATGCCCAACACACTAGTCATAGGTGACTTGATAGTGAGGCACACTGATGTCCCCACTCACTAGGCTGAATAAGGGGAAAGTAACAGTCAGCTGCCTGTCAGGCACCAGGATCCACCACATAACGCATGCACTCAGGTCCCTCAACAACAAGTACAAATATGTCTCTGTCATTGTACATGTGGGTGTGAATGACCTGTAACACACCTCCCTGGACTACATGAAAAGAGACATGGAGAATTTCTCGGATTATGTAGCCCAGGTGGGTATGACTCTAGCCCTGAGCAGCATCCTACCATCACCCAGAATGATACCACAGTACAAACAGAAAATTATTGATTTCAACAATTGGCTAAGTTTCTGGTGTCATTCTAAGGGGATCCGGTATCTGTCTGCCTGGGATGACATGATTGACAGACCTCGATGCTTTGCCAGAGATGGCCTGCATCTGTCACCCTTGGGCTTCCGGATATTGGCCAAGGCTCTTGCCATCCCTATAGTGCCTTTTTAGATGGTATTCCAAAGACCAAATTACCACTGTAACAGCTACAAACAAATACAATCTGAGGGTCATGCTGCTCAACACTAGAAGTCTAAATCTCAAAATGCACTCGCTCGAAGCACTCCTTGAAATGGAGAACATCGACATTTGTGCTGTAACAGAGACCTGGTTCAAGGCATCAGAAAGCACCCCTGCACTATCAGGCTATAACTCATTCCACACCTTTCGGCCGCAGAACTTGGACTGAAGCTCCAAAGGTGGTGGTATTTTCATATTCATAAAGGATGTGCACACCTCCAGACTGGTAGCCTAACATAACGCATCAGAGATACCTTAGGTGCAGCTAACATTGGGTAAGACAGCGATTCAGGTCGTAGCCTGCTATAGGTCCCCAACCATGTCCCAAGGCTCACACTCCACATTCCTAAGCACCCTGGAGAATATTAGGGTCCAACCTAACACTCTCATACTGGGCGCCTTCAACTACCCCTCCATTAACTGGAAAAACTACACATGTAGAAATAACAATCATTTTGTACTGACAATGTTTTTAGACCTCTCCAAGGCATTTGATATGGTCTCTCATTCCAAACTCCTAGACTCTCTAGCCTCCCTATCTTTTGCCCCTTCTACCATTGACTGGTTTAAAAGCTACCTGTCACACAGGCAGCAATCAGTCCAATGGCAAGGCACCCAATCTCCCTTACTCCCAACTACAATAGTTGTACCACAAGGCTCAATACTAGGCCCAGTTCTTTTCTCCATATTCACAAACAACCTACACACCTCCACCCTGCCTGCCTCTCTTATACAGTACGCCGATGATTCAACTCTCATCTGCTCTGCTCCATCCCTCACCACCCTTCAAAAACGTACCCAAAAATCATTCTTGTCTGTGGAAAGTTGGATAACTGATATCCAACTAATCCTAAACTCCAGAAAGACCAAACTACTTATCTTTACCCCCGATAAATCTATTACTACCCCTCTATCCTTTACTATCTCATTCAAAAATGGCACCATTATATCTCCCTTTGATCACACCAAACTCCTTGGTTTTGAAATTGACAACTCTTCTTTGACATCCATATCTCACAAACTATAAAAAAGGTCCATAAAAAAATGGGAAGCCTATATAAGCGTAGGAATTTCCTCACATCAGGCACATGTCACTGTAGTCCAAACTCATCTGCTGTCCACCCTATTATGCTGCACCAATCCTCACCCAAGTCAGAAAGCAAGATCTTGCCAAACTGGAATCCTGCTATAACAAAATTGCCAGGTTTGCCTACAACTCCACTTTCCGAACCCACCACTGTGATTCTCTAAGAGGACTTAAATGGTTAGAATTTCCGCCAGCTACTCAACTTCCACCAGTTAGTCATTGTCTATAACATAGTCAATTATCCCGATAAAACCCCAGCACTAAGCCAGTTACTTTCCTCCTACAGGTCAAATCGTCCTCTCCGCTCTACTGACAAATCCCTCCTCTGCATCGCTAAGGTGAATACCAGTGCTGGGAAAGCCCTTTTCTCCCATTCTGTAGCACTGAACTGGAACAACCTCCCCCCATAACTTCTGCCCCCACTAAATCACACTTCATTAACACCCTCAAGTCCCACTTTACAAATAAATGGTTATGCCCATGTATTACATAAACTTCACATCCTCAGTAAAACTTTCAGTTCCTTCTCACCATCATTACTGTAAATCCTTACAGATGAGCATCTTATTGCTGACTACCGAATGCTTTTTTACCATGTGAAATTAATTATTGTATCCTGCTTGTATAACAATCATGTTTTTCTTTTCCACTTGTTAAAAGTATTTCTGCTGTCTTGATAGTAGTGTTTGTAATACCTGCCTGATTTCACTGCACGATGATAAATGTTTTGTACTAGTCTGTTGATTAATCTATATGTGGAGCTTTTCTCCCTGGGCCTCCGCTGAAAATGGACATATATCCAGTCGGACTTTCCCAGTTAACAAATGTAAAATAAAATAAATAATAAATAAATACAAATAAAATAAAATGTACCAATACACTTGCCCAACGTTTCCTGGAATTCATTAATTCCAATGCCCTGCTCCAGCTTGTTCTTACCCCCACTAGAGGTAGCAACATCCTTGACCTGGTCATTACTAACATGGGCAACCATTGCTCTACACCAATAGTCAACTCTTCCCTGGTTAGATCCGACCATAAACTAATCACCTTGGAAATCCACATCCCTCCCACCCCTCCACCCCCACCCCGCAAAGGTAACCACCATGAAAAACTTCTACAAAGCTAACTTTGGGCTCCTAAAAACAGAGGTGGCTAACTTCACGGCACCCATGCAAATGGAGAATAGTTGCATGACTGCCGAATCGTACATCAATGCACTATAAGGCACAAATCTAGACATTCTGGACAGTTAAGAGGTATCACAAATCAAAGTAATCCTGCAATGTCAGACTAATGAGCAATCAGCAGACATTAGTTATATTCCTTCACAGCTAGAACTGCATTTTTCTACACAACTCTGACTGCAACAACAAGAACTTCCTGAGGAATAAGAAACATGGAACTCCAATTTCTGTTGTATTTGACTGACTGTAATCCTCCGTGGTTTACAAGATAATCAAAAAAATTAGCAAGGACAGCAGGGAAGACATATCAGATAAAATCAGGGCGGTTTTACAAACCCGGGGACAGCTGATCTGAAATATCTGGTTGCCTATCAGTAATCACATTAAGAAAAAGAAAAAAAACTGCTAATGTTATGACCGATAGTACAACTTTCTGTTTGCAATGCAGCCACGTTAAAATGTCCTCACTTCTTGATTCTCTCTAACCACGATCTGCCTGATTCATTGTCTCGGTAGATTGTGGGTGGGATGGAGTAGTTGGCCAACACATTGAACAGCGAAGACCCTGGGGAGCTACACTTCCTCCCTAAGGCACTACAGTTACTGTATCTTCACTTACAGACAGACACTGCATACCATGTGTTTATTTATTTTCTTAAAGTAGAGAAACTCAGTGTTTCTTTACTTAAATAAATAAATGCCAGAAAAGTACCCCTGCTAGACCAGAGACAGCAGCACCCTAGGCAGACACCTAGTTCACCTTTGCATAAGGCCAATGGCCTGAGTGCACAAAGCACCTAAAGTACCTAAACACACATTCTCTTCTGATTTGTTGTCACCAAACTGTAGCCAGCAAAAATCCACACATCCCCTTACTTTTATATTCTCAGTCAAAGATCGTTGCAACTTGGATAAAGTAATGTTTAGAGTCTATCCACATCAGTACATTTCAAGCCTGCATACATCACTCCCATACGGAGTGCTACTTTAGGTATGTTCAGTCACAGACTCAAGCAATAATGCTTGAGCAACCGTGAAATAAGCAGTGATGTACCAAGCTCATCAAGGAAACTCATAAATGAATGCCTTGTATGCACCTTAAATACAAGGTAATACAACTAGAAAGCAAAAAAAAAAGGCTGCCTAGAAATATAACATAGAGGGCTAAAGCTATGACCTGCTAATGTGTTTCATCATGTAGTCTTTGATTCCTTTAGCCTCCTCTTGTATGCTGTGTGGCAAAGAAAATCATTTAACCAGGCATCGATCCTTGGTCACGCATGAAAACAGGAAGTTCTGCTTAGTGAGCTTACATAGTTAACGAAAGAATAATAATAAGATGTTATGTCATGGTTCACTAAAGATAAGCAGGAGTGAGCCAATGGCATAGAATAAATGCTGGACATGATGTATTAGAGTAAGGAAACGGTTTGTAGTATGTGCCTGAAGGACCTAACCAGTAGTGTATATACTAAGTGCTGAGCCATTCTGGAGAAGAACTTGCCCAGTAGCATGCTGCTGGGCTCTGCTGTATTCCTCCTGAGAAGAAGTGAGACAATGGCACCCAGTAGATGCTGGGCCATGATTTATTTCTCTGGTGTCAGACTTAGTGACATACTGGGAGCTGTTGCAAGGGATGAAGGTCTTGGAATTATGTTTATAAAAGATGACAGACCAAGAATGAAATGCTGCAGTGACAATGGACATATCTCAAGTGGGTGTATGGTTTGCTGTAGGAATTTGTAAGCAGTGTGGACTCGCTTATAATGTTAAGACATTTTTGAGTCAACTAGTAGCCAGGTGGGTTCCATTGGTTTGGTCGACAGGGAGTTTGGTCAACATCTGTTTAATTGACCACATTTGTTCGATTATACATAATCAAAAAGTGTGCAAGATCGACAAAACCTGGGTAGGGGAATATTCCCTTTCCATGGAGATTGTGCAATCTCAGAGTTAGTATATATAATTAGTGTGGAGTGGGGGGGTCACAGTCCCCCACATGGGAATGCAGGGGGGCTTGCCCCCTGCAAAAAACATTTTAAAGTTGCATGTGCCTAGGTTCTTCCTCAGTATATGCATACTAGGAAGTCAAAGTTTCGTTTTTTGACGTAGAGTGGTTTACCGTCAGGATGTCGACATACATGTTAGTCAACCAACTGAAGGTAAATCAGCTGGGCATAGCAGGGTAGTAAAAACTAACACTGCCGGTAACGTTTAATGCCATGGTTGTGATAATAATAGTCATGTATAGTTACTTGCCCCATATATCTTTTTTGTTTTCCTGTATAGTAAGAAAACCATACCTTCCTTTCAACAACTGTTCTTTCTAACACTCTCTCATCAGCTAATCTGTATTTACCATGATCTAAATGTTCAACGCACATTATCATCCAATTCATAAGCAAAGGCTTGCCTTTGTACAAGCTGGTTTGTCAAAATATACTTTCTGTGAAGGATGCTCTAAAAAGTTCACATTTTAAATATATTATACAGTACAATAGTTTTATGTCAGTCACTATGAGTTTTTAATTGTGTTTTTTAATTAATATTTTGAGTAATAAATTGAATCTGAAAAATTGAGGTTTATCAATAACTAATTATGTTTATGTATATATGTATTAATTACTAACTTAATTAAGTATAAATAGCAAATGTTTATTACTACACTGATAGTCAAGGTAGAGGCAATTGCAGCCCTGGATTAAAGTAAAGATATAAAGTAGGTTTACCTTGGTCACCATGGTAACAGCTCGCTTCCTGCTGTTACTCTTTCCTGAAATCGTCAGTGCGATGCACTAATATTCATTCCTTCCTATGTTAGCCCAATGTTCTGGTATTTATTCTTTTCAGATTACACTTACATATTAGCAAACACTTGCAATGCTGATTTATTCTATGCATTCCCATGAGCTCCTGGAAACAAGCAACAGAAATATTATACATGTCAGACCATGCAAACTACTGCCAGCTCATGCTCTTTTCACTGTAATTTACAGCTGTAATGTTAGAACAGTAAGCAGTGACTTTAGAATGCTTCTGCCAATCACCTTTTGTGAACATTCCAATTATTCTGCATTGTTCTAAAGCAAAGAATGCCTGCATAGTCACGTTCTGCTTAACAGGAAAATTATTTGTTGTCTGGGGCTGCCATTTAGCCTTCTAAGTAGCATATGTATGCATGTTTACATATTTTTTTATATTTGTATCACTGTGTCCTCGTGTGTGTGTGTGTGTGTGTGTGTGTGTGTGTGTGTGTGTGTGTGTGTGTGTGTGTGTGTGTGTGTGTGTGTGTGTGTGTGTGTGTGTGTGTGTGTGTGTGTGTGTGTGTGTGTGTGTGTGTGTGTGTGTGTGTGTGTGTGTGTGTGTGTGTGTGTGTGTGTGTGTGTATATGTTACAAAACACTTTCATGAAAAGATTTCTTCAACTCTCATGTCTGCATTTGAGAGGGTAAAAGGGACAGATTTAAAATACAGAATAAATCGTGGCATATTTTTTGGTATAAACAAAGCTGTCTCCCTTTATAATTTGCAAAATCAAAAGAAATTCACATGATTTAAACAATGTGATAGTAATGTATCTGCTATGCATTTAATGCCAGAGATAGCTGTCTAGTCGCAGTATGTAAATCATTTCAGCAGTGTATCCCCTCCAGACTTTCAACTAAGCCTTGGGATCCTCCTCTAAACCTAACAAAGTGCATGTCAGTGTCACAATCACCACCTCTGAATTTGCAAGGGACTCCTTCTACCATTTTGCTTCGTTCTTTTTGCTTCATTCAGTCATACTTTTTGAGACAATTGTTAACTTTTAAACAAGTTAAGTACAAATAAGAAATATGAAATAAAATGCCGGCTGGCTTTATAAAACTGCATTATCCACAATAACAAAAATATAATAATAAAATAAAAAATAAAATACAGGCAGGAGTTTCCCTGCTTTAAAACCCACATTTGCGCGGTTTTGCGCCAGTATACAACTCTGCACAGCTCCTCGTGGTGTCCTGCAGAGTGATACAGGCAACAGAGAGACCCAAGAGAGACTTTTCCAGATTTAAGTATTTTTTTCTCTGTTTTTTTGCTCCGACTGTCTTTTCCCGCCTAAAAAGCGAATTTCTAACTGATCTGTGCTTCAAAAAGTTTAAATTGCATTTGCCTTCTGCTTTTTAGTTTTTGCACTTGTTTTATATCAGTTTAAGTTGCTTTTGTATTGTATAACTGTTGTAGGCTACACACTAAAGTGCGCTAGCCTGTTTATAGCATTTACAGTGTTTTCTGTGTGTTTTTCTGCTGTTTCCTGAAAAAAACAAAAAAAAAAAAAAAAAAAAAAATTCTCTTTTCCCGCCTTTGCTGAACTAGATTAGTCCAGATTTCATGTTTTGCTGAATTCTGGACTGTGGTATAGTTTCCTGTGTTGCCCATATCCTTACTTGGATAGGAGGAAGCTTCTCTGTTCACCAGTGAGAGTGGGGAGCTTTGAGCAGCCTATCTGTCCCTGGAGTAGTGGTCTCAGCCCTGAAACTAGTAGCTTATTGGCCGTTTTGGGTCAATTCCTATCTCTTTCAGTTTCCCTGCTTTAGAACCCGCATTTGTGCAGTTTTGCATGATTTTGCGCATAGTGCAGCATCGGGCAGCGCCGCTTAAACGGGTTTAAACTATTCCTGGCTCCACAAAGTCTGCTCTTCACTTTTTCCCTTAGAACTGTTCTAAATCTCAAAGTAAGCACTCTGTTTTCATTCTAAAGCCCTGCAGTTGCTCGTATAAGTAATCTTATAAGTAAGCACTAATAAACTAAAGCACTACACCCTCTTATACTCCCTTTAAGTACTTGGCTCCCTATTAGTCCTTTTTGATCAGTCAAAAAGTAGTTCCTTATACTATTCTGGCATATCCAAAAATCACTTTTGGGTTTACTCTCCAGTCCAGCTGGTGAATCTGGGAATCTTGAGGCAATGTTACAACTGCCTTATGTACACAGACCACCCTCTCCTCCTCCCAACAAGCTCAAATATATGTGAGAGATGCAACTATATAGCCAAACTGGAGGCTGAGCTCTCTCAACCCAATACTGGCGCAGTCAGTCAGGAGGAGAAGGTAACCACACACACCACAAATCCAGTCTCACATAGACCTATTGCAACAGAAAACCAAACACATAAACACACAAAAACATACTTGGAGGCTCTAAATAAAAATCTGCCCAAGCAGCAGAGACTTCCAAAGCAGACATCGAAGCAACCGCTACCCCACAACAATACCCACATATCACATAGTTCGCTAGGGACGGCTTGCACCTGTCACCCCTGGGCTTTCGAATACTGGCTAAGGCTCTTGCCACCCCCATAGTGCCTTTTTTAGGCAAGGCTCAAAAGACAAACCCACCTCCATAGACAACACAAAGAAAAAAAACTAAGGGTAATGCTCAACGCCAGAAGTCTAAACCTCAAGATGCATGCACTCGAGGCTCTCCTCAGTATGGAGAATATCGATATCTGTGCAGTAACAGAAACCTGGTTCAAGGCTCCCGAGAGCACCCCAGCACTACCAGGTTATACCTCATACCATGCTTTTCAGCCCCAAAACTCGGACCAAACCACAAAAGGAGGGGGAGTATCCATATTCATCAAAGATACCCACACCTCCAGGTTAGTGGCACTGCATGAAGCATCGGAGACCATCCATGTGCAACTAACAGTGGGTAAAACTGCCTTTCAGTTTGTAGCCTGCTACAGACCACCCTCCCAAACTCAGGAACCCCACTCGGCTTTCCTGAGAACACTGGAGAATATGAAGGTCTTTCCAAACACCATTATATTGGGTGACTTCAAACATAGACTGGGAGCACTACTCAAGTCCCAACACCCTCGCCCAACAGTTCCTAGAATTTATAAACTCAAATGCTATGGAACAACTGGTCACTACACCCACAAGAGGGGAAAACATATTGGACCTGATCATCACCAACATGGGGACTCTATGTTCCATACCAGAGGTATACCCCTCATTGGTAAGATCTGACCATAAATTAATCTCAATGGACATCCATATCCCGTCCCCACCCCCAGCCAAGGAAACCATGGTGAAGAACTTCTCAAAAGCAAACTTCACACTTCTCAAAACCGAGGTGGAATCCTTCAAAGCCCCCGGGCCAGTGGAAAATACGGCCCAAACCGCAGAATCATTTACAAACACTTTCTATGGACACCTACAGGAATGCATGGATCGTGCTATCCCAAATAAAACCAAGACTCATTCCTCCAAAGGCACGAGACCTGTCTGGTGGACCCCAGCCATAAATAAGCTATACAACAGAAGGAGGAAGCTACTCCATGATAGACCAAAATCCCAAAAAGGGAAGGCATCTCTGATCAGTACTAGCAAGAAACTACAATCCCTCATAAAATCATCTAAGGCCAGCTTCGAAAGAAAAATTGCACAAGATGCTAAAGATAATCACAAGGCCTTCTTTAGTTATGTCAGGAACCTGGGTGGCAACTCCCAGATATGCTCTGAGTTAGTTCAAAATGAGAAAAAATACACTGAATCCACAGACATTGCCAACATCCTGGCAGACAGGTTCAGTGCAAACTTCTCCCCCCCTTCCCCCCCAAAAGAGCAAATGTCTATCCCAACAGAGTGTAGCCTCCTTGACATCACAGATGCACAGGTGAGAGCTGCCCTCTCCAAAGCAAAAAACACAGCATTAATGGGACTGGACGGTGTCCCGGGCTGCGTCTTACATGAACTCCAAGAAGAACTGAACCCTCACATAAAGTCACTGTTCAATCTCAGCCTTACTACAGGATATGTACCCAAGGAATGGCTTACAGCAACAGTGGTCCCACTCCACAAAGGTGGTGCCACAACGGACCCCAGAAACTATCGCCCTATAAGCCTGACTAGCCTGGTCTGCAAAGCTATGGAGCATATCATCATGAAACTCATAAACAAAGACATTGGGAACCTCCAAGCACTGGATCCTACCCAATTCAGCTTTGTTAAGGGCAGATCTTGCCTCTTGAACCTGGTCGACTTCTTTGAAACAGTCACCAAGGCCATAGATGAAGGGAAGGTAGACCACACTGCCTACCTGGACCTCGCAAAAGCCTTTGACACAATACCCCACTCGGGCATCATAAATAAGCTCACCAGCTTAAATATCAACCCCTATGTCACAAGATGGGTTGCAAACTGGCTCAGGGATAGAACCCACATGGTCAGAATTGCAGGTGCCATTTCAGACTCTAAACCAGTTACAAGTGGCATCCCACAAGCCTCAGTCCTGGAACCTCTCTTGTTCGGTATATATTTCTCTGAGGTACAGGCTAACATGGGAGGACTACAAACTGGGTGCCATAATCAACTCACCGACTGACACAAGCATCCTCCAAAAGGGTCTCACACAGATGGATAACTGGTGCCAGAGCCATGGCCTAAAGCTAAATGCCAAAAAGTGCATAGTCATCCCCTTTAGGAAAAACAAAGTGCCCACAAATTACCACATAGGTGGTAATCCATTAAGTACGGAAGAAGTAATTAGGGATTTGGGGACCCAAGTAGACAGCAATCTCTCCTTTGACATTCACGTTGCCAAAGTGGTTAGAAAGACCTTCTTTATAGCCCACCTTATCACAAAAGGGTTCACATCTATGTCAAGAGAGGTCATTGTGCCCTCTACTCATCACTCATCAGGCCCATAATTGAATACAATGCCCCATTTGGGATGTACCTTACCCGACACGTGCAGCAACTGGAAAGACCCCAAAAGTACCTCACCAAGAGGATCAAGGGACTCAAACAGATGCCCTACGCAGTTAGACTAAAGAAACTCCAGCTCTACTCAGTTGCTTACCGCCTACTCAGAGGCGATCTGTGCCTGACGTATAAAGCCATGTCCAACCCAGAATTAATGGACATGCTCCACCTCAGGAAATCCAAATCCCTTAGAGCTACATGCTCCAGGGACTTAAACCTCAGCACAGAAATAAATAGGACATGCTGGAGGGACAGATTCATATCCCAGAGGCTCCCCTCACTCTGGAACAAAATCCCAAGCCATGTTAGGCAGAGTCCATCAATGACCCTCTTCAAGAGAAATCTTGACGAGTGGATGGGAGATCGTAGGTTTACCCCTGGGATCTCTACTGTGTCCCTACTAGACAGAGGCACAGTAAACTAACCTCAAAAGGGCTATCTTCTGTGACCTACTATACAGAGGCACAGTCAACTAATCTAAAAGGGTGGCGAAAGCCAAACACACTCTGGCTAGGCTTGTAAATGCCCTAGGGCAGATAGCCTAGTATCAACCTATGAACCTATGAACACCTATGTAACATCAATATTCATCGAATTTCAAATTTTTGTTATTCATTTCCTTTAACATGAATGCTGACATACAATGTCCCGAAACAGCCCATGGGAAGAAGGGGTAATATCTGGCAATATAACAGTCTCAAGGCAAGCAGCCAAGAACAGAGGCTAATGACCAGCTGTGGGAGTAGTGAGTTGATTAGCTACAATTTAGCACATTTATGAGAAAGGGCTAAAACCTGTAGCATTAACTAGTGCTCAGGCTGTATGTCTAAATAGTCTGCTACAACCACAAGTCCATTAACTCTTCAGTTGATATACCAGATAAATCATAACTAATGAATCTAAATCATAAATAATGAATCTTTCAGTTGTATTGTGAAGCTGTTATTGAGTTGCATGGTGAAGGACAGAAAAAGGAACTTTTGTAGCCAGGAACTGCCTGAAGGTAGAACTGCAGTCTAAGTGCTCAATCAAATCATGAACTGTATAGCTAATATGGCCAAGAATCACAGGCTTAGGAAGTCCAGCTGTGTACCAATAAGATGCAGAAACACTGAGATCATATCTCTCAACTCTCCTGATTTTCTCAGAATATCCAGATTTTTGCTTCATATTTTTTTGTGCATTCCTCTTAAAATTTGTGATTTTCCAGCAAAGCACTAAGGATTGACGTCACTAAATAATGACATGTATTTGAGTTTCAGATTTCATTTCCTTCTGAAAATACATGTTAACAAGAATCATGTTATTCTAGCAACTTTCCAAGTTTATAAGAGCAGTGTTTAAAATCTGCCCCTATCTTTTGGCCTTTGTCCTCCAATTGTTTTAGGCTTTGTCCATATTTTGTGTGCTAAGTGGTTGAGAGGTATGGATCATGGTCCATGCATCAACAGCAGTAATACTACAGCCTGTATGGATAGTGAGATCCTACACCGGTAACAATAAATGTACAGCTTGCACAGGTCATGAGGCTTTCCACCCATAACAATAAATCCATGGTTTGCATGGGTCATGAGTCCCTACAACCACAACAATAAATACAGTGTTACACATAGGTCATAAGTGTGTACACCAATAACAAAGAATCTCCACCATGCATGGGTCATGAGTCCATCCCAGTAAAATAATAAAACTATAGCCCACCTTGCTCGTATATGAGCAGTTAATAAATATACAGCCTGGATGGACACAGGTCCAGGAAATGCAAAGAATTTTAATTAAGCTGAAAAATTAACTATTCAGTGAGTTAATTGGTTAACTATTCAGTAAGTTGCAAGGCTAACTATCTGGTGAATTGCATGCTAGCCATCTTAAGCTGCAAGGCTAACTATAAGGTTAATGCTATGGCTGGATAATCACAGAGCTATTTAACAAGTTTGCAGTGACATACATAGCTAAAAGCTGCATAGGTTGTACAAATAACAAGTCCAAGATCTGCAAGGCCATGAACCCCATGAGATACACAACTAAGAAATAAGTGAGATGCTTGGCTGCTGAAAACTGAAGCTTATATCAATATACATATAAATATTTCAGACATTGGCGATAATGTCCTTGTAGCCTGCCAATATACCAAAACAGTCATTCTCCTAATGTGTCCAAGTTGTTTTTAAAAATATCTAAAGTAGTACTTTCTTTAATAAAATTAGTAGTCCATACAATGCATCAGCTACTCTCTCAGAGAACTAATTAATACGGTGGATGGTGAATTGGTGCAACGGTAGTGTTGCCACCTCACAGCAAGAGGTTCTCCAGTTCGATTCTTGGCTGGGTGCCTTCTGTGTGGAGTCTGCATGTCCTCCCTGCATTTGTGTGGGTTTCCTCTGGGTGCTCCGGTTTCCTCCCACATTACAACGACATGCATCTGGAGCATTTCTCCCCAGGCCTCCGCTGAAAATTGGCTTCATTCCAAGTCAGACTTTCCCAGTTAATAAATGTTAACTAAAATAAATAAATAAATAAATAAAAATACATCTCTTATTCTTATATAACCTCTTTTTTAATTTCTCCAAGTCTTTTGGGTTTCTAATATGAAAGAATGGACCCCATTCCTAAATCAAAGTATGATTAAAGTTCATGAAATTAGTATTGTTTCAGTCTTTGATGTCAGCCAGAAGTGCTCTTTGCAGCACCCGCAATGTGCCCAGTAATGACTCCTTCTGCAATTCATATGGAGTTACATGCATTGGTAACATATCTAAATATGATTGTAAATTCTTTTTTATAAGACCCATTGCTAGTAGTGCTATTGGAAATGACTGGGTATCTTTCTTCCACATTGCTCTCTTTTCTGCCTGCAAATCCTGAGATTTTATGACTTTGTCTCTCTCTATATGCAAGACACTGTAGTCACTAGGTGTAGCGATTTCAATGATCAATGCTACTTTTGTCTTGTTTTCATGGACCACTATACCTGGTTTTTTCACATCTATCTTTTGAACTGTTGGTAATCCCATGTGATGTAGATTTCATCATTTTCTATGATGCTTTGTGGCTCATGTTTCCAGTGTTTTTCAGCCACTTCAATTCCATAATGTTTGCACAATCCCCAGTGCAACAGTCTTGCCAAATTATTATGCCTTTCAGCATATAGTCCTTCTGCCATTAGTATGTCACAGCCAGCAACAAGGTGTGCGACTGTTTCCAATTCTGTTTTACAAAACCTACATTTGTCTGTTTCTCCCACATGTTCAATGGATTTTTTAAACCGTGTACGTAGCCCACTATCTTGAGCCACCCATATTAACATTTCATCTTTGGATTTGAATTTGCCTCTCCTTAACCATTCTTGCATTCAAGCCTGATCAACATGAGGTTCTTCCAGGAGTTTTCTATATTGCAACTAGATTTGTGCATTTTCCACATTTCTTTTCTTCTCACATGATCCTTCACCTTATATTCTTTATTTTGTTTTTTTGGCACATTCAGTTGTGGCCTGATTTTTTATCTACTTCTGGTTTGGTTTCCTTTCCCTCTTGACACCAATATGATTCTCCTGGACTAAGCAGGGAAGTCATCTTAGATTTATTCTCATGTTTCAAAACTTTCACTACATTTGTGTCTTGTGAGGTCAGCAGATATGTGTGCACTCCCAGGATTGCAGGTCTATACATATAATCAATTTAAAGGAGGCCCATACCTCCTTCGGAATGAGAAATATATAATCTTGGTATGCACTGATTTTTATAACTCATTTGATGAGCATGAAGAATCCTTCTTGTTTTCCTAACTACTCTATCCAACACCTTTTGCAGTAAGTCAGTCACTCCAAAACTGTAAGTTAGGAAGAGCAAATTGGTTTATAGCTTGAATTTTGTTCCTAGATGTCAGTGCTGTTTTCAGAATTAATTGAAGTCTTCTAAAATATTCCTTACTAAGTTTTATTCACATTTGTTCATATTTTATTGTTGATTCTTCATCAATTCCGAAATATTTATACACTCCCTCTTGCTCAAGATCTTTTATATCACATTCTTGTCCCAAACTGATATTTTTGGTGCTGCAGCTTTCCTGCTTTAAAGGTTGTTTTTGCACATTTATCAAGACTAAATAACATTCTTATATCATCTGAAAAAGATTTGATTACTTGCAGTTGCGCTTTCAGTTCCTGATCTGATGAGCTATACAGTTTTAAATCATCAACAAAGAGAAGATGAAAAGTCTTTACACGTTGTTGTTTTCTAGGAGCCAAATTATAGCCATGGCCTAATCTGTTAAGGAGACAGCTTAATGGGTTAAGGGCAAGACAGAACAGCAGTGGTGGCAGGGAGTCACCCTGGAATATCCCCCTTTGACATTTTTCTCCCTGGAATAATAACTGATCCTTTATCATGGCTTAATTGCAAAGTGGTCTGCCACTGTTTCATGGTCACTCTAATGTAGTCGATCAGTGTAGGGTGTATCTTATACACTTTTAAGTACTCTTTTATCCATGAATGTGGGATATTGTCACATGCTTTTTTGTAGTCAATCCATGCCATACGAAGATTCGTCCCCTTTTTACAGTTCTCCATTATGACTGTTTAGCAACAAATGATCCTTTGTTCCATGTAACTTTCTTTTATTACCCTTTTGTTCTATTGCCATAATTGAATTTTCTTCTAAATGACTATAAACTCTGTCAGCATCAGTTCTGGTGTATACTTTATATGTTGTCAGAAGGCAAGTTGTTGGTCTATAATTTTTAGGATAACTTGCAGGTTCATTCTTAGGTAGGAGCATTTTTTTTCTTGTTGTTAACCAGGCTGGTATCTGTTCAGGGTGTGCATATAAATAGTTCTTACTCATGGCTAAATCTTCATACAAAGATGTTAATACTTTTAGCCAGAAGTTAGGTACTGCATCTGGGCCTCAGTTCTTCAATTGAAGGCTTTTTTAACTTTATTTCAATTTCTGTGGCCATTACTTCATCCCATTTCATATCCTGTACATTGGAACTTATTATTCTTTCTTTTACTTTTTCTATCCATTTAGCATTTTTGTTATGTTCCACAGGGTCTTCATAGATATTTCTCCAAATTGTACCTATTTCTTCTTTTTTTGGTGGTTTGTCAATTCCTTTTGCCTTGTTTCCCAATTCTCTATAGAACTTTTTGGGGTCATCAAGTGACACTTCTTGTCTTAATTGCTTTATAGTTTTCTCTATTCAATACTTCCATGATGGTATTCAATTTCTTTTAATATTGATTTTGATACATATGATGGTATTCAATTTCTCCTCTTCCTTTCCCTTACTACCCTGTGTTGTTGTGGTAGAATTTTATCTGTTATTAATTTAACTGCACAGTAATATATGCTATTTACTTGTGTTATATCACATAGATGTCTATGGACAGTCCTAATTACAGTGTTCATTTGTTTTATCAAACTTCTAACCTTTTGGGTTTTATTGACCTTCTATAGTCTATTTCTTTCATTGAATTAACATGTTTCTCTGTCTCATTAAATCAAACAACTTTTCTCTTAGCTCATTTTCTTCTAAACTGAGGGCACATTTTTTGTTCTCCATTTCCTGCGGACATTCTATAGAAAGTTCTATAGCATCTTTCTGTGGCACATTCTCTTCAATTTAATCTTGTATCATCCATTGCTCTGTCATATGGGAACTCACTGGTTTAGCAATCCTTAACGTTGTCTGATGATTCTCTATTACGTTTTGATAACACCAAACATTCCTAGAGGTAGTTGTCTCTAAATGCCCTATATATCTGAATAAGGTGTACTGTTAAATATCTATATGAGACACTGTACAAGCTCAGATATTTTAATTTTTCATAATAAGTTAAACTTCCACATACATGAATGCCCCTGGTGTATTTCAGCTGTACTCTTTCCAAATTACTTATGTTAGCTTTCTTATAAAGTTTTCATAATATTATACAATACTCAAGTTTGGATCTAATGTGGTAAGAAGATCCCTTCCCTCCTGCCTAGCCATTCAGGTCTCATTTTTTCCCTACCCCCAACCCTCCTTGAACATATTCTATTAAAATAATAATAATAATAATAATAATAATAATTTCTTCTTTTAAACTGTAGCAAACAATTGATACAGTTTATACCATGCCTGCACAGAGTACTATGGCGCATATGTTTTAGTTTAAAAAAATCTTCTTATAAACTGCTTGGTCAAATATAACAGAGAGTTGCTACAGTTTATACCCTGTCTGCACAGAGTGCTACAGAGCTTATGTTTTAGTTAAAACAAACAAACAAAAAAAACGGTTCTTCTTATAAACTGTAGTAGCTACAATTTATACCCTGCCTGCACTGAAAGCTATGGCATGGCACTCAGGTTTTAGTTAAAAAAAAAAAAAAGAGAAGGATTTTTTTTTTACTTTTAAACTGTAGCAAACTGCTTGCTATTCTGCATGAAGCAGTTGCTACATTTTAGACCACACACAGAGTGCTACAATGCTCAGGTTTGACTGCAAATGCAATACTGGCTTTTAAAGCTACTATCTACTGTTGGAACATATGAACTACCCACATCTGGCTGGTCTATTGATCAAACTCCCAATTCTTGACATTTTCACTGGGCTACTTGTTGGTCTGCTTTCACTTCTGGTTTTATTCTGGGCTGTACTGATGAATTTAATACCAGTGAAGATACATCCAAGATATCTTCTTCTTCATGTAAGATGGCATTCTCACATGACTTTAGTACATTTTTGGCATTTCTCTACCCTTGATGGAGTTTAAACTGGATGGGATTTACCTCATAAAATACAGTTCCACAAGTTGCAAGTCATTTATTGGTGCTTTTCATTAGAAATCACTGTTAGCACAGTTTTTATTAGCTTGCTAGCAGTATTTCAAAGTTTTGTGGCTTGGCAATTTTCTCTACAGTGGTGCAGCTGTGGAAAGGAGGTGTGGGGTAAACTTCCACATGGGAAGTGTAGAGGGATGTATCCATCTGCGAAAAACACTTTCTTTGTTTTCCTGCCTGTCAAGATTTTGACAGGATTGTTTCAGCCAGCTGTAGCTTTGACCCGACATTACTCAACAATTCATAATAGAACCGATCTTTGTTCTTTGGCATTTTCTCAACTTTCTTCTGTACAAGTGACAGTCGTCTCCTTGAACTACAGCTGCTCAAGCAGTCCTAACTTCAGGTTGCATACACCTTGGAAGTATTCTAGATTCTTAGTCTGACTCCACTCAGAATTCTGAAAGTATTTTGAAGTGCTTGTTATAACAGTATTTTGGCTTTATTTGATTTATTTCTAGCATCTCTTTTACCTTGCCTTGATTCCTGGCACTAATAAAGTAGTCAGTGTCAATAATTTACTTCTTAATCTTCTGCCCATTAGTAAATGATTTGTGAGAGACTGAGATCTGGCGGTGCAGTATTCCAAAACTGTAAGATGACATCACTATGCCTACTTCTACAACTCTTTTTCATCAGATTCTTTACTGTATGTATAGTTTTCTGCATCAATCCCTGTTCGTAGTAATCACATGACCTTGCTGGTATGTGCTTGAGCTTCTACTGTTGTTCAGATCTTTTTAATTCCATAATCTTGTACTGCGGACTATTCTTTGATATGGAAACATCAGTTTTACCTTATCTTGAGAAGATTAGCCTTAGAGCAATAGTCTATACAAATCAAGTACATTACTTCTTTGAACCAAAAAAAAATCTGTGCATATTTTAAGTATTTTAAGAGTCTGCCCAATACTCTATAATGTAACATCTCTTCTCATTGATTGCTGTTATGGTTCATGTTATACATTTTACAGTTCTGCACCAGTTTCTTTGGCTGTGCTTAAATTTTGGCCAAGGCATAAAACCTCTTGCTTTTTCTTTGGACTTCATTACTCTAGTGTGTAACTTATATACTTCTTCACGTACCTTATCTCTTAGTACATAGGGGGCAATAGTATTTTCAGCTTTGAGTATGAAGCCTTTGATATAACATTTCCTTTCTATGGAAAAAGTAAGACAGGACTTCCTAGCCCATTTTAAAGTATTTTCTAAGAAAATATTACACTCTAGGTTTGTGTCTAGTTAAAATTCAATATTTCATTTATCTGTTGTGAACTTCTCTTGCTTTACAAACATGTATAGCATTAACTAAGGTCAAGACTGTTTCTCTTAAAAGACTACCTTTTATCTAATCATTTCTAATACCACAGACTATTCTGCCTCTTCTCAACAACTCATAGACCTCACAAAATAAACAACCTTTGGTTTCTATTCTTTAACTCAGAATCAAATGCATCTATTGTTTCCACTGACCCTTGGTTTCTTGTAAAGACTGAATGATAGATTTGTTCTAGGCTCATAACAACTCTCAAACTGTCCTGTTATTCTGTCTATTTTGCCTTTTCCAGCTTCAAGAAAGGTAAAAATAAAAATACTTTCAAAGCTTCTTCCCATGTGATATGTAGATATGCTGTATACTATATCCTTTCAGGCTTCTTAGATGTGTGGCTTGTAGTATGGAAAAGAAATCGAATTTCTGGACCTAGAGTTTCCAGCTTTCGGCTAAACTGTCCTGCAGTCAGATAATTCATGATGGTTGCAACTACAGTCTATTTTCATAGCAATAATGAATTACTCTGAAGGATTATCACAAGTTGTGAGTTAAAGGTTTATCGGTGACTTAGCCACTGTACTGTAAGGTTTTGTATCACTCTATTATATCTTGAATACTTGCACATCAATGACATTATTATTCATTTATTATTGATGAGCTTCTAATGACAGCCAGATTCATAATTACATTGTAGCACTGATTTAGACTCCATTAAGAGTCCAGCAATGTCCTGTTTTTCCTCAAACACAACTGTAGACTTCTGGTGTACTTCTCTATTGTCTATTCTGTCAGAGCACTCTCTTAAGAATACTTCAGACTCAGTCTTTCATAATAACTCATTACAAGGACAACTCATACTATTTCTTATAACAGTAGTCTGCATTCTCAGTATCAAAGAAAATAAGTCTTAACCTATTTCTGGTAGCTTCTAGAGATGTTTAGGATTCCCCTCTGTAAATCCTATTGTCTTAGCCTTGAAGCTAATACAATACTGGGTAGTTTGCAAACTAGTAAATTGCAAGGGCATATTTCTGTATTACAAGATGAGGAAAGTCAATTAACTGAAATATAATACTCGTCTGTCTCTTTTAAGTAATAAACCTTGACTGAAAGTTTATCTCTTTATAAAAATACATTCTTATCATAGGATGAAATTAATTTGTGTTAACTGGCCATTCTGGCAAAATGGAAACATGAAGTAACTGCAGCTCATAGTCATTTTGCATATCATATCTGAGTTCTTATAACTTCTTTGCAGGCACTGACAACTGGACAGTACCCTACTCTATGTATAAGTTCTGTACATTAGATTACCAGGTTTATGCTAAACTTGCTTGTCATATTTTTGTTATGATAGTAGCAGTCTCTGGTGCCTTGCAGGAGCTTATGTTGTGATTTTTGTTACTATGCACTGTACTGGTTTATGATTGGATTTCATTATTATTCTTATACCACAGATGTAGTAATAACATTTCTAATGGCCAAAAAGATATGGGGAACATCTCCTCAATTTGAACATAGTATTGTTGCAAATATGTCGGGAGGCCACGGTGTTGCAGCGGTTAGCATTGTCGCCGCACAGCAAGAAGTTCTCCGGTTCGATCCTCGGCTGGGATGCCTTCTGCGCAGAGTCTGCATGTCCTCCCTGTGGTCACGTGGGTTTCCTCCGGGTGCTCCAGTTTCCTCCCACATCCCAATTTCATGCTGTAGGTGGATTGGACACTCTAAATTGGCCCTAGTTGTGAGTGCATGCGAGTGTGTGTGTGCCTTCTGTGGAAGGTTGGGCGCCGGGCTGGAAACTCGACACCATAAAATTTCACTGCCAATCATGAGCAGACAGGTGATCCGCTGTGGTGACCCCTAACCGGGAAAAGCCAAAAGAAGAAGAAGATTGTTACAAATATGTCAAGGATCTTGATGCATTTGCTATCAGTCTAGCTTCTTCTGAGACAAAACTACACCAAGACCTTGTTGACTTACATTTATCTACAATGAAGTATCTTCAGACATGCCATACAGTTATCTACAATGAAGTATCTTCAGACATGCCATACAGTTACAGTAGAAGTGTTAAAGTGACTAGACACTTTCCTTTTATATTGACCAAAACACTCTATGTTATTCACTAGAAGTTTCTTAAGTGAAATTGTACCACATAATCAGTTTGGATTTAACACAGACATTGTACAATGGACAGGAAAACATTAGAAATTATTTATTATGAGCTTTGTATGTGTTTAGAATTGCTTTCACTTTATCAGAATATGGTCTAAACCCTTAATATGACCCATGTAGATAAGTGACTCTATATGTATTTTGGTATTTGCTTTTGTTTGGCTTTTAGTCATTTGCTTTTTCTTCTTCAAGAAAGGTAAAAATGCCAGACACTTTCATACTTTGTGACATTCCAGAATAAGGTGCCATCAATGATGTTAACTATATCCTCTATCCCATCCTACTAATCACAAGATGCTCAGCTTTCAACTTTCAGAGTTATTTCCATACAGGTGTAAAAACACTAAAGGTTGTACAGAAGTTATTTTGAGCCGAAAGTTGAAGAAATGGCTCAGAAGTACTCTGCTGGTATAATGGGATAAAACTGAAAGAAAGAAGTATGAGAGTGAGATGTGTGAATTAAAATAATGAAAATAAAGTGATTTTTTATGACAATAAAAATTTGAAAAGGAAATTTTTACTTAGGTTTTCATCAAATCTAAGAGAAACAACACTTTTCTGGATGAATGTGTGCCAGAAGAATTACACAATAAGGTTATTCCAAAGAAGAACAAGAATGTTGCTTTCTGGTGTCAAACTAATAACACATGACAGAAATACCTTTTATTCTGACACCAAGTTTTTATTGTCAGTAAAATAATGATTACAGACTACCAGGTATATCCAAGTAAAGTGACCTGGATGCCACAACACTTTATGACAGACTAACAGAAAACCAATGTCACATGACACCCTGTTCCAATTATCACCAGCTTCCTTAAATGAACATACTCCCTGTTCACATATTATTATTTGAGACATTATTTAATACAGACTGTGAAGGGCCAAAAGTAATAGGGAGCAAAGAATGTTGTTGTTGTTGGTCTTTCGGCTTTTCCCGGTTAGAGATTGCCACAGCAGAACTCCGGTCCGCTAATGATTGGCAGTAGATTTTCACGAATGCCGAGGTGCCAACTCAATGTTCAACCTTCAACAAAGGCACGCCCATTTACGCATGTCTTTCGAATGCCCACCCAACTGTGGGGAGGACATGCAGACTCCACACAGAAGGCACTCCCTACACTCCAGCCGAGAATCGAACGGGAGAACCTCTTGCTGTGAGGCAACAATGCTACCACTGCACCACTGCAGATTACTAGGGAGCAAAGAATGAACATATTAAATATAAAGCTATAACATTACCCAAAGAATTAATATATTAAATATAAAGCTATCATATTACCCAAAGAATGAATATATTAAATATAAAGCTATCATATTACACAAAGAATTAATGTATTAAATATAAATCTATCATATTACCCAAAGAATGAATATATTAAATATAAAGCTATCATATTACCCAAAAGAATGAATGTATTAAATATAAAGCTATCATATTACCACATGTGAAGGTCTTTGGTGCCTTTTCTTTTAGGATTGTCTAAGATATAATCTCAAGGGACTGATGCCAAGATCCATGTACAAAATGGGAGCACAAATAACAGCTTGAAGTGCTACGGTAATTCAACATGCTGATGGCTCCATAATTGTTCTGAGTATTTGCTGGAAACTGTGAACGCCAAGCTGCAACCATGACTCCTCTCTTTACAAACCTGGCTTAAAGTACTAGGTCTGCACCTATATATTTCTTAAAAAAATCCTTGCTAAGTGTACCTAAACCATGCACTAATGTTCTAATACTTAGCACCACAACAACCCAGAGCATGCCTAGTATAATTTTAATCAGTCAGAAACTTTGCAGATTCAGATTCAACTCCCAACAAAGAGGTAACATCTACAAAGCAGCTTGATTGCTTCACTGAAAAATTAAAATGTGATCTGCATATGAAACGTGTTATCAGGAAGACCAAACAAAAATTGTCATGTTGTATAAGGCCAAGGTTTTCCCTGCTAATGGTGACAGGCTGGCCACAGTAAACTCATTTTTCAATCTTCTCTCTTACATCATGTGAGTCTACCCATAGAATAGAAAGAAGAACATATATAAACCAGAGTATTTAGATGTGCTGGTGTGCACCATGGTAGACCCCACCACTGCCTGACACTGAGGAACATTCATCAGTTTGAGATCCATCTCAGACTATCTGAACTTCGGTTATGTTTTGCCCACAAACTATTATTACCCTCTGATTACTCTGTCTAATCTGCAACTATCAGTTGGAACCAAACCTCCTAACCTTTGGGTATCTGAAAGCAGATCAGTGGACATCCCAATGACAAAAAATACCTTCAGTGCTTCAAGTTTCGCTGCCACTGCTGTCATAATCTGAAACAAACTCCTGAAGGTGTTTAGGTGCATCTCTAAAAGGAATACAATTAAGTTTTCATTAAAAAGCTGCATGCAATAGCCCAATCTGGTGGTGCAGAGGGATAAAGTCCTATGTCCCAAGTGACCTGAGTTTCATTAGCAGTTCATACTCCTGATGGAGATGGCCGAGGCAGATTACACTAAGCAGCCACTGTTGGCTTGCCCACTCTGAGTAGGGGCAGATCTGGCTTGCCATTTAGGATATATCTAGTAGGAGTACTGGGTGTTGCCCATGTGAAGCATGAGCATCGTGCAAAGGCACACTCCTTATTTCAAGGCAGTAGTAGGGGAGCTCAGAGAAAATGCTGTGTGGGTGGGTGCTCCGCAGGAAAAGGTAGGCAGTCCCACAGAATCAGCAAACTTGTTCTTATCATGAGGGTACAAGCAGGCTAACTAGGCTACCTGGGCAGCATACCTCTCAACTGTCCAGATTTTCACAGAATGTCCAGAGTTTTGCCTCATATTTTTGGTCTGTTCCTCATAAAATTTGTGGTTTTCTAGCAAATCACTGGTATGATCTGAGGATGGAAGTTGCAAATAATGACATACACTGGAGTTTCAGACTTCAGATCCTTCAGAAAATGTATGTTAACACAAACCCCATTACTTTAGCAACTTTCTAAGTTTATAAGATCAATATTTAAAATCTGTTCCTATTTTTGGGCCTTTGTCTCCCCATTTTGTCAGGCTTCGTTCATATTTCTTGCACTAAGAAGTTGAGAGGTGTGCTGGCCAGGAACACATGGACCAAATGGCTTTCATCTAGCCCAGGGATACCTAGCATTTGGCCCCAGGGAACAAATGGACAGAGCAGGTAGAAGAGCCATTGGTCTGGTCCTGTAAAGTGAAGAAATAAAAAAAGCTGCATGCAATGTAACTGGTCAATCCTGTAGTTATAGAATTACTTAGAACATCCAGCTTTGCCAAATATTTTAAGTCTTCTAAGATCAATATTGCTATTCTTATTTATTCTCATCAATACTCCTACTGTTATTTGTAATCATTCCACAACTCTGTGTGCATTTGTGATGCTCTATGGCTAACAATACATGGTTATTACCTTGTTTAATTGAAGAATGTTTATGTATTGTATGTGTATACCATCACAAGAAATGAACAACTGATCCGAAGATCTGAAAGATTTTGTTCTGTCAAAATACTACCCGAGTTATCTGTGGGCATCCAAGTTATGCAGTATCCTTTCTACTTCATTTTTGGGTTTAGGAAAAAATACAAGGAGATGGATAGTTTGGCTTAAACCTGGATACTACTTTAGTGTAATAGAAGGATTAGTTCTCAAAGAAACACTGTCTCTGTGGAAAATGAAATACATTGACTCATCGTAAGAGCTCTCAACTCAGGAACTTTTTTGCAGAAAAATGTTTTCCATGTTAAGGACCTCAAGTCAGCCTGATGGGCTGCTTCAAAACTAAGATCCCAATGAGAAGCCACTGGTTTTCTTTGATGTTTCTTATGCAAAACCCCTTACAAAAACATTTTAATGTGAGAATACATTGAAAGGGAGGGATCCATGTGCAGAATTTCTGAAATGGCTGACAAATGAATCTTGAAGGAAAAGTACAAAACGCCATAGGATAGTAACTCACACACATATTGTAAAACCAGAGAACCACTAGCCTTGAAATAGTACTGGTTAAGTTGTTAGCCTCAACTAGAAACATTTTCCATTTCCTAATATATATATATATATGATTTTCTGGTAGCAGGCTTTCTTGCCTCCAGTAATACCTGCTGGATATCCTCAGTAATAAGGTCCCTAAAGGGAATTAAGACCTATCATCCATGTAGTCAATTGAGGTTGATAGGGGTCAGGGAGTTTCAAACATCCTCACAGAATGGATCTACTCACACAAGAACAGGGAAGCTTGTGGTAACTGCCCCTGGTCATTTCCAAAAGAAGGGAGAACTACTATTGCCTGGGCCAGAAGGGAATCACCACAATGATCTTGGGGGAGTCCTTCTGAATCTTTAGTAGTACACTGGATATCAGTGCAAAGGGTGGAAAAGCATACAGGAACATTCCTGTCCAAGAAAAGTGAAACCATCTGTCTTCTAGGCCTTCTAGCATGGAGTCCTGGAGCAGAATCATGCCAGCTGATTATTTAGAGAGGAGGCAAAGAGGTCTACTTGAGGAACTCCCCACAGATGGGTCAAATCTTGGAAGGCCCTCAATCTAGTTTCCATTTGTGAGGCTCTGCCTTTGTCCAACTCAACTTGTCTGCCAAAAATTTTTTCTCCAACAGGATGCAAGATGCCTGAAGAGTGAGATTGTGCTGTAAAGCTATATCCCAAGCTAATATGGCTAGCCTTCAGTGGGCTAAAAACTGGTTCTCCATTGCTTGTTGACTGTGGCATTGTTTGCAACAACTTGAAGACGTCCATGGGACCAAAGATAATTTGGAGTGCCTTGATTAAAGTAAGCATCTCTTTTATATTTGTGCGTCTTGGCTGTCTTTGGTGTCTTTCTTACCAAAAACTGGATGAAGGAGTATAGAATCCCTTGGAAATTTTGGAAAAGGAGGGCTGAAAAATCTGAGAGATTCCCTGTATCATCTTACCCATCTTATCAAACTTTCTGATAATCTCTACAGCAGAGGGATCAAAATTTAAATCTCTCTCCAAAGGAAAATTTAAAATGTTATTTTTTTATATCTTCTGGGAGGTTCTGATAATGTAGCCTGGCAAACCTCCTCAAAACAGTACCAGTGGCCATAGCCCTGGAAGATGTATCAACAGAGTCATATACACACTTTAAACAATGAGCTGTGACTTGTGAAATGGGGAAAACTAAACCATGTAAAGCACATTATTCTTCACAAGGCAAAACATTCCTCTTGCTTTCACAATTAATCAGAATAAAGTTTAACATATGAGCCTAACAATTCAAAATTCTGCAAATCAAAGTTGTAAAATCATACATTTTTCCCATACTTATCAATTACATTCCCATTCTTGTCAGAAAGTGTAGAATTGAAAGTAACTAAATGTTTAGCAGCAGCAAAATTAACTAAATCAAAGCTGCTGGGTCATGTTTGGGATGAGTGTATGAAAACTTAAAAGACTGGGGAACAATCAGACTGCCTTTTTATGGACAGCAGGTGACTATCAGAAAAACTGTAGGCAGTGACACACACGTCCTCCAATGCTGACAGCACAGGGAGATGTGGGAGGTTCCGGAAATTCCATTTGTAACAGCTCATTGTATTGCCTGAGGAACTGAGAAACATCAATATTCTCCAACCAAAATCACTGGAACATTCCTGAGACAGTCTCAGAGAAGGAGAAACTCCCAGGGAGAATCAGATATTGTGCTTTCCTCTGAATCTGAATCAGAAACCTGAAGAGAAAATCCTGCATTGGCCTGTTCATCTTCCTGTCAAGATTCAGACTCTTGAATCTCTTCAGGAAAAGAGACATCCCTTTTTCTTTTACCAGAAACAACCTAATAAGAAGGATCAATAGTCTGAATTTGATCCTAATCCAGATCTAGTAAACTATTCCTGTCTAGAGAAAGGAGAGTAGATACATATTTAGTGTTCTGTTTCTTTTTGACTGCAAAAATGGGGCCAACAGGGTTGTTAGTGGCAGCAACAGCTTCCCCAGGGATGGGCACATTTCGACTAAACATGGAAGACTTCCCTCCCCCCTCCACCAGGACTGACAAAAGTTGCTTTTCTTTGGCCACTGAGGGGACCCCAACAGCTGCAGAGGACATGCCTAACCTCCAATCCATAGTGGTTGTAGGTGCTACAACAGAGGGATCGGGGTAAAAGATGAGTCATCTAAGGAACCAGCTTTGACCACAGCAGAGTCATCTACCTAAATTGCTAACCTGCTGTGGTGGTAAAAGTTGTTTGCTTAACTTTTCTTTTTGTGGCTGGAAGAAGGACCTACCACATGACCTCTAGTTTGTCGTGTAGTCAAGCTGGAAATGGTACACTTTCATGCGGAAAACAAGAAGCACAAACCAGTAAAAAATATAAATAAAGTTGCAAAAAATTAGTTTTTTCCTAATAAATACAAAGTAAAAAAGAAACACTTTAATATAGTTTGCCACCCTCCAAAAGTAAAATAAGCACAATTTTCAGAGAAAAACTGGTTTTCAACTACTTTTAAAAACTTTTAAACTGACAGTAAAAATGTGTTCTCATTTTAAAGTACCATTACGTCATGAGACAGTCAATTAAAACACAAACTCCTAGTAGAAAAATAAATTTCCTAACCAGGAAAGTATAATTAAACAATGAATATCTAAATGCAAAAGGCTTTTCACCAATGGGAACTTATCTGCCCAGCAAAGAGAGAGAACAAGGTGACTGTCAGTCCTTGAAATGCCACTGTGAAGCACTGTTTCAGTGGTAGGAAAGCTCTGAAGGGCTTGGTGCTCAAACCTGACACTTTAGGCCATTCAGTCTGAGTTGCCTAATCGTTTGAGCATGTGGATGGTGCCCTAAAGCTTTGAAAGCTGGCCAGCTGTTATAGCCTCAGCAGGATATAACCCATATAGCTAAGGCTACTGCAGCAGTAATCAAAATGATGAACATATTAATATGTATTTGATAACTGACTGCATTCTTCGTGACTCTAATTGGCCAGACTTCTCTTGACAGTAATAATACCACTGGAGTAGCATTTTTTATGACTAGTACTTGACTAGATGGAAGAAGGGACAGGCATGACTTCATAGTAACAGAGTACTACAATCTTATATATATATATATATATATATATATATATATATATATAATTATAAAACATGGTCAGCTAATTATTTTTTATGTTTATTAGTATTTGACTAAGCGGAATGATGGAATACTTGATAGTAATTGAATGCTACAGTCTTTTAATTTATAATTATAAATAATAGGTAACTGTTTATTGTTAATGTGTACAAGGCATCTGTATTGCTATTTTATGAAAGTGCTTATATACAACTTTTAGATCTATAATCCAGGACTAAAAAATGCACTTTTTCCTACTTCATGTGTGTTTGTGTATTCTCATTTGAAATATACATAAATATGAGTCATTTGATCTAAATATACAATACTAAACACAAATCATTGAAATAAAAATGATCTAACACACTCTTCATCTAAACATAGCATAAGCCAAAAAACATTAAAAAAAAAAATCTGTGGTCACCCCACACACCCAGACCCTTTTAACATAAATATACCAACTCCACGGTCACACTTCAGTGGAGAAAAGGGAAAACACTGAAAGTGCACAATGAGGTCATACAATCCAACACACTAGATAAAGCAAATTGCAGTTTTACTTATAAATCTGTTAAAAAAACTCACAATGATTACAAATGCAGAAAAAAATGCAAAAAGTCACCGCACATGTTCTGAGACATAACCACAGAGCATGCAACTTTAAAACAATGTTTTTTTGTAGGAGGTATACTAATTATATATTCAAACGCAAAGATCGCACCATATTCCTCAAATCTGGTAACTTAGCAATCTCGCACAACTTTAGATAAAACAGCTGTCAGTTTTACAGACAGCCAATGTAAATGTATATATAATGTGTGTGTGTATGTGGCCGCGGTGGTGCAGCTGTTAGTGTTGTCGCCTCACAGCAAGAGGTTCTCCCGTTCGATTCTCGGCTGGAGCACCTTCTGTGTGGAGTCTACATGTCCTCCCCACAGTTGAATGACGTCTAAAGATATGCAGGTTGGTGCATGCGTGAATGGATGTGCCTTCTTTGAAGGTTGGGTGTCAGGCTGGCAACTCGGCACGGTAAAAATCCACTGCCAATCATTAGTGGACCGGAGTTTCGCTGTGGCGACCACTAACTGGGAAAAGCCAAAAGAAGACATGTAATGTGTGTGTGTGTGTGTGTATATCTATATATCTATATCTATATATATATATATATATATATATATATATATATATATATATATATATATATATACACACACACACACACACACACACACACACACACACACACATTTATGTATTGGTTGAATGGTAGAAGGCCCACAGTGCCAGCTGGTTGAATAGTAGAAGGCCCACAGTGCTAGCTGGTTGAATAGTAGAAGGCCCACAGTGCTAGCTGGTTGAATGGTAGAAGGCCTACAGTACCAGCTGGTTAAATAGTAGAAGGCCCACAGTGCTAGCTTGTTGAATAGTAGAAGGCCCACAGTGCTAGAAGGCCTACAGTTCCAGGTGGTTGAATGGTAGAAGTCCCACAGTGCCAGCTGGTTGAATGGTAGAAGGCCTACAGCAACAGTTGGTTGAGTGGTAGAAGCCTCACAGCTAGTATGAAGGGCATACCTCAATGTTTTCATGAGGCTTGTTGTGATGCTTCACAAGACTCTATATTACAAACATTTCTGTTTCATGTTTTTATGTCCGTAATGCCAATGCTGGATTCCAAAATTTGCTGATAGTTACTGCTGTGAATGATCATGGGAATCTGCTGTAAAAAGTGTAAAGTAACGCATGTGGGATCATTGAATGACAAGTATTCTTTTGCATTAAACAATGTCATTTTTTTTCTCAATGTCCTAATTTTAGGGACATCGGAACTATGATAACAAAAGTAAATCAGTGCTGAGGTAATATTTTTTTGCTCTATGAAAAGCTTCAAGAATTAAGAATGTGTTCCTCCCTTTGTTTAAAACTGTAGTTAGACCTATTCTCCTCTGTAGAATAGATTTCTGCTTTTATGGTGTCAGTGTGTTATAAAAAGTTGGTAAGAAAGCAAAGGTTGCATACTAGACAGACTGAGTCAGTTATGGGTCTTTGTTATGAACAGAGACTGAAATATTTAAATTTGCATTTCCTCAAATACTGTTTATTAGGAGAAAATTTTCTGATTTTTCAGAAGGGAACCTGAACTAAAGTTGAAACTTACTTATTATTTAGTTACAACTGGAAAGGCCACAGAAATACCTCACTAAAAGAATCACAGGCCTAAAGCAGATGCCCTATGCTGACCGCCTTAAAAAACTCCAGCTATACTCTGTCGCATATAGTCTACTCCAAGGCGATCTCTACTTAACATACAAGGCCATGTCAAACCCAGAGCTATTGGACATGCTGCCAATCCCTCAGAGCCACACGCTGCAGGGATCTAAACCTTGTCATCACAATAAACAAAACATGCTGGAGGGATAGGTTCCTGACCCAGAGACTCCCCAGACACTGGAATAGACTGCCCATACATGTCAAGCAGAGCGTCTCTTTGGCCCTCTTCAAAAGGGACCTTGATGATTGGATTCGAGAAAGGAAATTCACCCCAGGGACGATGTCAGTCACCCTGCTAGACAGGGATCCAGAGAAGTAAATAGTGTGGGAAGAAATAGTCAGGGAATTGTTATGGCTAGGCTTATATAGGCCCTAAGGCCAATAGCCTAGTACCAACCTATGAACCTATGAACCTATGAGCATATGAATGTTTTAAAGATAATGGTATTTAAATGATGCTGGCAATTCTCTTTATAACTAACAATATGGCTGCAAAGAATAATAAATTATTTATTAGGGTAGGCAAAAAGTTAGGCCCCAAATTTTTCCAAAATAGAATTAGAAAAACATGTTACAAACTGCATGTGGAAATTAGAAAGACTTACTCTTTGCATAGTTTCAAAACTAAAGTAGACTGATGGATTGAAGACAAAGTCCATTGGAGCTGGTTTTGTTGGAAGAGGGCTTGTAATGATTTGTTATGAAGTCCTATGTGCATCGGAATCAATGAAACATTGAACATTTATTTGCAGTTTTGGGTAGTTTAATCTTGTACATTAGAATCAATGAAACACTGAACATTTATTTGCAGTTTTGGGTAGTTTAATCTTGTACATTAAATTAAACTATCTAAAACTGCAAATACATATTTAGTGTTTCATCCTGAAATTGAATAAATGGATTTACTACAACCTGTTTTCTAGACATGTCTGTTAAATAAATAAAAACATGTACATTCTGAAATGGCACCTTTCTACAACTGTAAGACCAGCACTGTGAGTTTGTTAAGTCCCCAAAAAATAAAGCATAATTTCTACATCAAAACAGTGAATTCTGAACTTCACTGTTATACTATTAAAGTATCTGATATTGCAAGTTGCTTCATCCCTAATAACTATATATCTATAGGTATATATATATATATATATATATATATATATATATATATATATATATATATATAGTTACCTCAAACTTAATACGTTTTCCCCCATTCACTGCTTTAATAGAACACAGTTATGGTAATCAGAATTACATTGGGCCTCATATTTATAATAACGATGCACCTAGATAACTACTGTAATAAACATATTTATTCAGCCCTAGATATACATGCTTATTACTATCCTCCTCATATCTTGCCATCAGTTGTTCACTCTACCTGCATCATTGCTTAACCTAAAAATACACATAACCTGCCATATTTACATTACTACTAAAATTAACAGTAACATGCAAAATAAGGACATACTCATAACAACAAAATGTCCCAGGGCACTTAAACAAACTCCAAACCCAAATTATATATATATATATATATATATATATATATATATATATATATATATATATATATATATATATATATAAACCAGGGACCTATTCACAATAATATTAAAAAGTAATTTCAAACACAGCACACATAAAATACAGAGATATAATCCCCATAAGCACCACTGCTCAGCTAAATCAACCCATAATAATGACATTTATTAATACCCAGAGATCTCTTACACAAGCTGGGATTCCAAGAGAACATTCAAAAGTCTTTTTCTAGGATTGTGTTCCTCGGGTATCAGCTGGACACCTCAGTTCAGAAAGCTTTTTTTCCACAGGAAAAATAGATCTATATCTAGATCTATGTCAAAGGTTTTCCAACCAGACTATGGTCACTGCAAATGAATACCTAAGGATTCTGAGTCTCATAGCATCTATGATTCTCATTATAACCCTGGCAATACTCCACAAGAAGAATATGGAGTCTCTTTGGTCCCAGCATCAACAACCCTTGTCTATTCAAATTCCAGTGCTGTGGTTTGTCAACAGAAAAATTAATTGGTGGAGACAGCAAATATCCCCAAATTTGCATCAGCCCTTATCCTTCCCTATTCCAAAGCAGTTAGTCATCACAGATGTCTCGGACTTTGTTGGGGAGCAGCTTCAGGATGGATAATATTGTAAGGTGTGTGGGACACCAAGGGCAGATGCAAGCACATAAGTAAAAAAGAGATGCTTGCCCTGATCAAGGCACTCAACTCGTTGAATTATCTTTGATCCGCAGGACCTCATCAAGTTGTTTCAGACAATACCACAGTCATGTAGTACATCTTCAGGCAAGGGGGAACCAGGTCATATCCCCTTTGCAGACTAGCCATATTAGCTTGGGATATAGCTTCACAGTACAATCTCACTTTACAGGCATCCTTCATTCTGTCAGAGAAATATTATCTGTAGACAGGCTGAGCAGGACAAGACAGACCTTCATGTATGCAAACTTGATCGGGGGTCTTCCAAGATTTGATCCATCTGTAGGGAGTTCTTCTAGTAGACCCATTTGCCTTCTCTCTAAATAATCAGCTGACAAGATTCTGCCCCATGTTCCAAGGCCTGGAAGATGGGTCTTTTTCTTTTTCTTTGACAGGAATGTTCCTGTATGCATTTCAACCCTTTCATTTATATCCCGGATACTTCTGAAGATTCAGAAGGAATCCTCCAAGATCTTTGTGGAGACTCCTTTTCTGGCCCAGGCAGTAGTGTTTGGAAACAGCCAGGGGCAATTACCATAAGATTCCTCACAGAAAGGATCTACTCTCCTAAAATCAGGGGTGTTTGATACACCCTGACCCCAATCATCTTCAGCTGGCTGCCTAGATGATAGAGTCTTGTTTTCCTTCAGGCACCTGTTTACTGAGGCTGTGCAGTAGGTACTAATGGAGGCAAGAAAGCCTGGTAATGGAAAATTTTACATTAGCAAATGGAAAAGGTTTTCCTAGTTAGTGCCAACAACAACATAACCGTCATTCATCCAAGGCTAGTTGTTGAGGTTTTACAGTTACTTTCCTATGGCCTTTTTTACTCCTCTATCAAGGTTAATTTATTGGCCATTCAACATGTCTCCCCATGGATCCTCCTCTTTCAAGGCTTTTTGCATGTGAAAATGCTTTGAAAATGGTTTTACTCAAGAGGCCTCCAAGAAAACCAGCAGCCATTTCTTAATTTTGTGTTAGAGAAGCTAACTCTTGCTCCATTTGTACCAGCGTATCTTGCTGACTTAAAGTTCTTAACATGGAAAACAGTTTTACTGATTGTTCTGACCTCTGCAAGAATATCTGAGCTGCAAGCTATTATGGTAAGTCAACACTATATAATTTTCCACAGAGATGGCGTTTATTTGAGAACTAATCCGTCTTTTATGCCTAAAGTGATTTTTGAGTTTAAGTCAAACTATCCATTGCCCCATTTTATTTATTAATCTTAAAAATGAGAAAGAGAAGATACTGCATACTTTGGATCTCCACTGACAATTCAGGTACTGTCTTGACAGAACTAAATCTTTCAGATCTTTGGATCTGTTGTTCTTTTCTTGTGAAGGTAAGAAGGGACAACCTATGTTTTCAAATGGTTGCCTAAGGCTATTACGTTTTTTTATACTCACCACAACAATTTTTTTTTCAGGCAAGGTCAAGGTCTTCATCTATGTCTTTTTAGAAAAGGTTGGCTTCTAGACGAATTCTAGATGCTGTGACTTGGTCCTCTGTGCATGCTTTAACAAGCCACTATAAGCTTGATTCCTTTTTTAGGTCCAGATCAGGCTTTGCTAGGACCATTCTCCAGGGGTTCCTGGACTCTTTTCCTTCCACCTCCCAAATGTAGTAACCTAGGCGAACCTACCCATAAAGCTAAGGCTGCTGCAAAAGTGATGAATATGATGAACATGGTATAGTTGTTTAAGTACACTTACCATAACAGTAGATGTTTGAATTATCACTGCTGCATTAACCGCCCCCTCCTTCCATTCCTCTTATTTTTTGGTGTGCTGTTTACACCAGGGTGTGGTTGTTTCTATTTGTTCTTCCTAGCATTGTCCTTTCAGGGCTCAGCATCCCTGTCTCTGTTGGCAGTAAAGCTCTGAAGAGCTTGAGCTGCCTGATAATTTGGGTGCATGTAAGGTGCCCTGAAGCTTTGGAAGGATTTAACCCATCTAGGTAAGGCTACTGCAGCAGTGATCATTCAAACATCTACTGCTATGGTACTTTCTCTATGCAATCAGTTGTTTCATGCATGTAAATACTCATGCTTGCTATTGAGTGAAAGAGACCAAAAAAGTTTATTTCCATATTTCTTAACCAAATAATGTGAATAATTTTAAAATAAATCATCTGTATGGTATTATAAGCACAAAAGTTGTTCAGGACTCAAACATATTATAAAGCAATTGATATTTCTAGAAGTACACCATTTTTAGAAACTAGACAAAAATAAATAAATGCCATATATATTTTGCACTTTTTTCTATATATTCCATATGTTCATACAAAATTAAAAAGGGCCCTCCAAAATGAAAAAGAAAGTGAAATATATGGACTATTTGGGGCCCAGGAGCTAGAAATAATGCCTATTATACAATGACTGGCCGGTAACATCGTAAAACGAGCATGCTGATTGGCCATCCCAACCAGCATGCCCGTTGAGAATATACAACGGAAAAGGTCCGGTCGCCCAGACTTTTTTCCATTGATATATTCTTTAATTTTAAGGGTTTAAAAAAAAAAAAGGCATAGCAACGGAGATCTTCTTTTCTCCGTTGCTTACTTTCCTGAGCCCTGATGTACTGGGTATGCGTGGGAAAGCAAGTTCCAAACGCATGTGCAGTACATCAGCAATGGCAACGCGGAGCTGTCCAGCGGTGGAAGGACAGCATGGCGCCATTATACAAGGACATTATTTAAGAAAAGTATTTTTTTCTTAAATAATGTCATTGTATAATAGCAATAACCCACTTCTGGGCGTGGGTAATGCTGGATTTACCCACGGTTGTCTTTGTTTGGCCACTTGGGCTTCACCCTCATGACCAAACCACACCAACTGTGGGTAAATCCAGCATTACCCACACCCAGGCATGGGATATTGCTTACATATACCATCACCTTCATGAGCAGAACATTGTAGAGGTCTACAGTGTGAGTAGGGACACTATCCAGGACACAGTAGACTTGTGTTACCATGCCTGGAATCAAGGGGAATATGTGCACTGTCCCTCTTTGTGGACATGAAAGTTTGTGCAGCATCAACTATTCAGGGATTGTTCAGCATTGAACAGGGAATATACTAGGAATTTTGCAAGCATCAGCCCTGTGAAGCCTACACCAGTTGCTTGATGTGATGATGTGATGGGTACAGGATGTGTGGGAGCACATATAGTTTCTATGGACCCTAGAGGAGAGAACTAACATTGCATAGGAATTTTACAACATAGCCTATTCTCTGTAGCCCTTGAGGCCATTGATTACACCCACATTGCAATCAAGGCCCCTTCTGTTCCACATAGTGTCCAGTACATCAACCAGTAGTGCTTCCGCTCCAAGAACTGACAGGTAACATGGAGTTCACAGGATATTACACACGAGTTCATGTATTACTAGGAAATTCCTATAATTCCTGTATCTGGCACATGTGTGACCTGTATTGACATTTTGTTGGGGGGGTTGACTTCTCACAGGGTCATCTAATTTGTATGTGGACACATTGCTGGGTGAGTAGGCCAGGATGTAAGGTTCCCATTCAAGCAGACAGCCAGCAAGCCACATATAATGATGTTTATGGTTGTGTGTTGCAGCTAATGCAGGTTATGCCTTTGAGTCCTGGATAATCACCCTGTGTACCTCACCAAATTCAACCCCCCCCCCAAACAATGATTGAGATGGCATACAACACCACATAATCACAGACAAAGAAAATTTATTTTATTTGTTTTGAATTTGTTAACAAGGGTAGAACAGTGATCCCCTTGGATCCAATTCAGTCTCAGCCCAGGGAAAACACCACTGATACATGACATTATATACAGAGCGAATGACAAAATGCAATATATACATATAGTGTATGGAAAGTGAATGGCATTGTTGACTTGAGGGTATAAAGGCAATAGATAAATGAAAGTATATACAGTGACTGAAAAAACACAGTATGTACATGCATTAAATATAGAGTGGCATCAGAGTTGGCAAGCTGAAAGAATTACAATCAAAAATAGAGTCAGAGCAAGGTATGTAGGGGAAGATGGGAATGAAGAGGTTATGTTATATAGTCAGTGAGATAGCAGTTGCATTTTTGTAGTCGTGAAATGTGCTTTTATTTATGAATGGAGATGGGGTATGAGGAATGATCTTTAAGAAAAGAAGGGAAAGATTTCCATAGTTTGGGACCAAAGAGTGGGCTGTAGGTACTTGGGTGTCGGGGTTCAGAATGGGCGGTGGTTACTTGGGTGCTGGGAATCAGCATGGGCTGTGGTTACATTGTTGTTGTGGCTCAGAGGAGTCTGTGGCTACTTGTGTGTCAGGGGTTCAAAATGGGCTGTGGTTATGTGGGTGTTGTGGTTCAGAGTGGTCTACCAACATGGGCTAATACTGCACCACTCCCTTAGTATGTTCTTCCCTGGTGAGATCAGGCCATTGGACTGTCTCATTTGAAGCTTCTATCCCCCCCACCCCCACCCGCAGTCATAATCAAGCTAAAATACTTCTCAAAAGCTGACTACAACCTTCTAAGGGAGGGTATCAGTAGCTTCACACCACCGCCCCCCTCAGAGGATGCAGACAATTATGCTGAACAGTATGCCAGTGTAGTATACATCCACCTGTACAACTGCATGGACTCAGCCATACCCAATAGAACTAAAACCTGCTTCTCAAGGAAACACAAACCTGTTTGATGGACATCCTCTATCAACAGGCTTTACAACAAAAGGAAGAAACTGTTGTCTAAGTGTAAAAAGGAACAAATTCCAAATTGGAAAAACTTCCTCATTAGCCTCAACAAGCAAATTAGATCACTAGTGAAAACCTCCAAAGCCAATTATGAATCAAAACTAGCCTCCAAAACAATGGGAAATCACAAAACCTTCTTCAATTATGTCAGGAACCTCCATGGCAAAGCCAAGGTTTGTTCTGAATTAGTACTTAACAGTATCACTTACACTAATCCTGTTGACTTATCCAAACTGCTAGCAGATAGGCTCAGCAAACATTTTACCCCTTCGCCCTCCCCAAAGGCCCTTTTGACATCCCTGATACTTGTTCTGCACATCACATCTTGGTAGATCAAGTGTTAAAGGCCCTATCCAAGGCAAAGAACATAGCTTCCATGGGACCTGATAGTATCCCAGGCTGTATTCTTCACCATCTCCAGCAAGAACTGTCTTTGCAATTAAGCACCTTATTCTACCACAGCCCGAGTACAGGCTTCATTCTTGCAAAGTGGAGAACTACCATTGTCATCCCTTTGCAAGAAGGTGGTGCCACTACTGTCCATGGAAACTATTGCTCCATTAGCTTGACAAGTCTGATCTGTAAAGCCATGGAGTGTATTATTATGGATCTCATAAACAAGGACATAGGCAATCTCCAAGCACTTGACCCCCACCCCGTTCTGATTCATCAAGGGCAGATCTTGCCTGTTGAACCTGGTTGACTTCTTTGAGACTGTCACCAATGCCCTGGATGAGGGAAAGTCAGTACATACAGCTTACCTTGACTTGGCCAAGGCATTTTGACACAATCCCCCACTTGGGAGAAAAGCTAACACAACTTGGTATAAATCCCTATCTCATCAGGTGGGTGGCCAGTTGGCTCATCAACAGGACCCTCAAGGTCAAAATAGGTGCCTTCACCTCTTATAGTAGACCTGTCACTAGTGGAGTTCCCCAGGGATCTGTCCTGGGACCCCTACTGTTTGGCATCTACTTCTCAGAGGTCAAGGCAAAGACAAACTGTGACTGACCAGGTTTTCAGACTACTGTAAATTGGGTGCTGTCATTGACTCCTTAAATTATGTTAACATACTGCAAGAGGGTCTCACAGCAGCTAATGATTGGTGCCAAAGTCATGGCCTCAAGCTAAAAGCAAAAAAATGTATCATCATTCCATTCAGCAAAAACACGGCCCTACTGATTACCACATCAATGGCAACACCCTAAACACACCCTGTGGTGAGAGCCCTGGCTACTCAGGTTGATAATCTCACATTTGACCATCATGTAGAGGCAGTGGTCAGAAAAGTATTTTACTTGGGTAATCTCATAAGTAAAGGGATTTCATCCAGAAAAAAGGAGATTATTACCTCTCTGTACTCCTCCCTCATAAGACCAATAATTGAGTATAATGCCCGTTTGATATGTGGGCGGCCATGGTGGTGCAGTGGTTAGCTTTGCTGCCTCACAGCAAGAGGTTCTCTGGTTTGATTCTTGGCTGGGGTGCCTTCTGTGCAGAGTCTGCATGTCCTCCCTGTGGTCGCGTGGGTTTCCTCCGGGTGCTCCGGTTTCCACCCACATAGTTGGATTGGACACTCTAAATTGGCCCTAGATTGATTGTGTGCATGTGTGTGCCTTCTGTGGAAGGTTGGGTGCTGGGCTGGCAACTTGACACTGTAAAACTCAACTGCCAATCATGAGTGGACAGGTGATCCGCTGTGGCGACCCCTAACCAGGAAAAGCCAAAAGAAGAAGAAGAAGAATGCCCGTTTGATATGTACCTCTCCAAACATTTGCACCAACTGGAAAGGACACTGAAATACCTCAAAAAGAGAATGGCCTCCAATACCTTTCCTATGTAGACAAGCTCAAATCACTATCACTCTATTCGGTATCGTACAGATTGCTCAGGGGTGATCTGTGTCTCGCCTACAAGGCAATCTCTGACCCTGCCCTACTAGAAATGCTCCATATCCATAAGCCTAACTCCTCACACATTACCCACTCAAAAGGACTGAATCTAATATGGAACATCAACAAAACCTGCTGGAGAGACAGGTTTGTCTCCCAGAGGCTGCCCCATCTCTGGAATAGACTTCCCATGCTCATCAGAGTATCTCGCTGACCCTCTTCAAGTGCAACCTTGATGAGTGGATGGGAAACCACAAATTTGTCCCAGGGGTTCCACCTGTGTCCTTCACTGACTGGTGTTGACTGAGGTTTCTTTTTGAGGATAAACTCTTGGCTAGGCTTGTAAGGTTCCCAGGGCCATTAGCCTAGTAACCTCCTATGATCTTATAGTTACTTAGGTGTTGGGGTTCAGAGCCGGTGTATGGTTACTTGGGTGCCAGAGTTCAGACTGGGCTGCAGTTACTTGGGTGTCAGGGTTCAGAATGGCCTGGAGTTACTTGGGTGCTGAGGATCAGACTGGGTTGTGGTTACTTGGGTGCTGATGATCAGAGTAGGCTGTGGTTACTTGGGTGCCAGCCTTCAGAATGACAAAATGATTGACTTCAACAATTGGCTAAGCTTCTGGTGTCATTCAAAGGGGATCCAGTATCTGTCTGCCTGGGATGACATGATCGACAGACCACGATGCTTTGCCAGAGATGGTCTGCACCTGTCACCCCTGGGATTCAGGTTACTGGCTAAGGGTCTTGCCACCCCTATAGTGCCTTTTTTAGGCAAAGATCAAAGGACAAAACCACCACCATAACAGGTACAAGCATGCAAAATCTGAAGGTAATGCTACTCAATGCTAGAAGTCTAAACCTCAAAATGTACTCTCTCAAGGCACTCCTAAAAAATGGAGAACATTGATATCTGTGCAGTAACTGAGACCTGGTTCAAGGCTTCAGAGAGCACCCCTGCAATACCAGGCTACAACTCTTGCCACACTTTTCGGCCACCAAACCAGGACCAAAACACTAAAGATGGAGGAGTACCCGTATTCATCAAGGATATTCACACCACCAGGCTAGTAGCCCAACACAATGCGTCTGAAATTCTCCAGGTGCAAGTAGCACTAGTTAAGACTGCAATCCAAATTGTAGCTTGCTAGCGATCCCCCACCATGCCCCAAGATTCTCACTACAACTTTGAAAACATACTGGAAAATATTAAGATACAACCAAACCCCCTAATACTGGGTGATTTCAACTACACTGCCATTAACTGGGAAAACTAGTCATATACCAACACCTTTGCCCAACGGTTCATGGAATTGATAAATTCCATGCCCTGGATCAACTAAGCCATAGTCCCACCAGGGGCTCCAATATCCTATACCTGGTCATTACCAACATGGGAAATCGATGCTCCACACCTATGGTCACCCTCTCGTTTGTCAGGTCTGACCATAAGGTAATCACACTTGACATCCACATCCCTCCCCCACACCCCAGTAAGAAAACCTCTGTAAAAAAAATTCTCCAAAGCTAACTTCATGCTACTCAAGTCAAAAGTGACAAACTTAATGACACCCATGCAGACAGGAACTGAAAGTTCTGAATCCTACACTAAGGCACTGTATGAGCACATCCACTTGTGCATGAATCATACCATCCCAAATAGAACCAAGATGCTCTCCTCCAAAAAAAGGAAGCCAATCTGGTGGTCCCCTGCCATAAACAAACTTTACAACAAAAGGAAGAAACTGTTGCAGAAAAGAGGAAAATCCCAGGATGCAAACAACTCCCTTACCAGCCTCAGTAAGAACCTGAGATCCCTCACAAAGTCCTCCAAAGCTAGTTATGAAAATAAAATTGCCAAAGATTCAAAAGACAAGGCATTCTATAGCTATTTCAAGAATCTAAATGGCAATGCTCAGATCTGCTCTGAGCTACAAAAGAATGGCATTAAATATACTGATCCCAAGGATATTGCCAATATCATGGCAGATTGATTCAGTACCAACTTCACCCCCCTCTCACCCCCTAAAGGGCCCATCTCAATACCAAAAGATTGTCAAATTCCAGTAATAACAGCCACACAGGTAAAAACCGCACTTTCCAAAGCCAAGAATACAGCATCCATGGGACCAGGCGACATCCCGGGCTTTATACTACATGGACTACAAAATGAACTGGTACCTCACCTAAGCGTCATGTTTAATCATAGCCTCACCTCAGGCATTGTGCCCACTGAGTGGCGCACAGCTACAGTTATCCCACTCCACAAGGGGCGATCCACCATGGATCCTGGAAACTACTGCCCCATCAGTCTGACAAGCCTGATTTGCAAGGCCATAGAATGTATTATCATTGAACTTATAAACAAAGACATTGGCAACCTTCAAACACTGGACATCACCCAGTTTGGGTTAGTGAAGGGCTGACTGTCTCCTGAACCTGATTGACTTCTTCGAATCAGTCTCCAGAGCTGTAGACGAGGGTAAGGCAGTCCACACAACCTATCTGGACCACACCAAGGCCTTCAACACCACCACCCCCCTCTGGAATCATATATAAACTTACTAAGCTGGGCATTAATCCCGTCAATCGATAGGTTGCCAACTGGCTTACTGACGGAGCCCACACTGTAAAAGTAGCCAACTCCAAATCCAGCACCAGATAAGTGACAAGTGGAATACCTCAGGGTTCAGTCCTGGGACCACTCTTGTTTGATATCTACTTCTCTGAAGTACAGACCAACACTAGGGGACTCTGGCTAACAAAGTTCACAGATGACTGCAAACTGGGAGCCATTATTGGATCCCAAAATTATGTGGATATTCTACAAAAGGGCCTTACAGAAACAGATGATTGGTGACAGAGCCATGGGCTTAAGCTCAATGCCAAGAAATGTATAGTTATCCACTTTGGGAAAAAACATGTACCCATGAATTACCACATAGGTGGCAGTACACTAAACACCGAAAGTGTGATATGAGACTCAGGGACACAGGTGGACAGTGGTCTCACCTTCGATAACCACTTTGCCACAACAGTCAGGAAATCCTTCTATGTGGCACACCTCATCACCAAGGGCTTTTCATCCAGAAAAAAGGAGGTCATTGTGCCCACTGTACTTATCCCTCATTAGACTCATTATAGAATACAACACAGCATTTGGTATGTACCTCTCAAGACATCTGCAACAACTGGAAAGGCTGCAGAAATACCTCACTAAAAGAATCACAGGCCTAAAGCAGATGCCCTATGCTGACCATCTAACAAAACTCCAGCTATTCTCTGTCGCATATTGTGTACTCAGAGGTGATCTCTGCTTAACATACAAGGCCATGTAAAACCCAGAGTTGTTGGACATGCTACACTTAAAGAAATCCCAGTCCCTCAGAGCCACACGCTCCAGGGATCTAAACCTTGCCATCACGATGAACAAAACATGCCTGAGGGATAAGTTCCTGACCCAGAGACTCTCCAGACCCTGGAATAGACTGCCCATACATGTCAAGCAGAGCACTTCCTTGGCCCTCTTCAGAAGGAACCTTGATGATTGGATGGGAGATAGGAAATTCACCCCGGGGATCACGTCAGTTGCCCTGCTAGACAGGGGTCCAGGGAAGTAAATATTGTGGGAAGAAATAACCAGGGAATTGTTATGGCTAGGCTTGTATAGGCCCTAGAGCCGATAGCCTAGTACCAACCTATGAACCTATGAGCTGTGGTTACTTTGATGCTGAGGATCAAAGTAGGTTATGGTTACCTGGGTGACAGGGTTCTGAGTTGGCTGCAGTTACTTGGGTGTGGGAGTTCAGACTGAGCTGTGGTTACTTGGGTACCAGAGTTCTGAGTTAGTTGCATTTACTTGGGTATGGGGGTTCAAAACTGGTTGTGATTGCTTGAGTGCTGAGAATCACAATGGGCCTGTGGTTACTTGGGTGCTTGGTACAGAGTGGTTTGCAGTTACTTGGATGTTGGGGATCAGAATTAGCTGTGGTTACTTGAGTGCTGAGAATCAGAGTAGGATGTGGTTACTTGGGTATGAGTGGTCTGTGGTTACTTGGGTACTGGGGTACAGAATGGGCTGTGGTTATTTGAGTGCTGATGATCTAAGTAGGCTGTGGTTACTTGGGTGCTGGGGATCAAAGTGGACTGTGGTTACTTTGTTGCTGGGGGTCAGAGTAGGCTGTAGTTACTTGTGTGCCAGGGGTCAGAGTTGGCTATGATTACTTGGCTGCCAAGGTTCAGAGCAGGCTATGGTTACTTGGGTGTTGGGGTTTAGAGTGGGCTATGGTTTATTGTGGCTTCTCCTTGTTAGATACTTGAGCTCAAAGTGGGCTGAGACTACTGGATGCGTCCTTCAGGGTGTGCTCAGGTTACTAGAGTGCAGGTTCATAGTGGGTTCAGATTACTGGATTTTAGGGTTTGGACCCAAATCAGGTGACTCTTCATCATGGTTTTGAGTCCAGAATGGGAAGAGGTTGCTAGATGTCTGGATTCAGAATCGATTTAGGTTACTTCCTGTGGAATGAAAGGATCAAATATTCTTATCCCCTCCCCAGGAACAAGATGCTTTTCCAGTTTCAACGATATCAGGCACAGTATAGATAGGGTCCTGGTTTGACATGTTGTTATGTGGACATTTTGTCTGTGTGTGTGTGTGTGTGTGTGTGTGTGTGTGTGTGTGTGTGTGTGTGTGTGTGTGTGTGTGTGTGTGTGACTGTATTATGCAGGCGTGTTATATGCATAGAGAAAGAGAGAGAGAGAGGAAGAGAGACATGTTTATTGTTAAGCCACTGGTTTGCCAAAATGAAACTCAGCAAAGGAAAACTACTGAATTGGGCAACAACACTACAGAATGAGTATTTACAGATTTGACCCTTACCCCTGCAGGACCATTATTAGCATTTTTTTCTGAGGTTCGTGGACCCAAGACATAAGTGTTAATAGGTCTGCCTTCTCTGTAAGATCATGTCACTGTTTGTTCAGTGGATTCTGTTGGGTGAATGTTGACTTGTATTGCTTCATACGCTGAAACAATATATGCCCTGTATGTGGATGTGTGCTTGTATGTCTAGAAGATTAAGGCAATAAGATGTTAATGAACTGCTTTCTGTGGTCCAGTGTTTTAGTCCCCCAACCTCTGTCTGCTTAACTGTGTGGCTCTGAACAAGCTACTTAACCAGACAGTGATCCTTGGCCAAGTCCTAAAAAGGTCCATGTGGATCAGCGCTGTACCCCAGTTAACAAATAACAACACACACACACACACACATACACACACACACACACACACACACACACACATACACACAATAGACATTTCTTATTCAGCATGTACACTTTATTTCTGTATTGAGGGAAAAGTGGCGGACAGACACATTTAAATGAAATAAAATTCCACTGTCATTCTTTGACCCTGCACAGTCCTTCAAATGTTCACATGTGGATTTTGTACTACCCATGGGAATATATAAATAATCTTATTTTCCAGTTTTCCTAAATCTGTACAGTAAGCCCTCTTCAAACTATTTCCTACAGGACAAGGGTTATCAGTCATAATGATCTACAGGTAATACAAATTTAACTTGAAAATTTGAGGGATTGTGCAAGATCAGGGAAAGTGACTGGGTTTCACAACTTGCACAACCTCTGTTCATTAAGTATGCTCACATATGTGTGTGTGCTTGAGTATGTACATATAATTGCACATGTTACATATATGAAAACACACGTGCGCTTGCGCGCGCGCGCACACACACACATGAATTGGCAAGTAAATCTTGTGTTTCAGTTAGTAAAGAAAAAAATACTTGTGAAAAGCAAAAAAAAAAAATATATATATATATATATATATATATATATATATATATATATATATATATCAGAAGACTTGAACTACTTCCTGCACATTACAAACACAATTTTGAAAACATTTAGCAACCCTTGCCAAACAGAAATGAACTTTATATAAAGCTGAATCTGAAAATGTACTATTCCCTTACCATCAAGTTAAAATACATTTCAGTCATAACAATGTGGATTTTAATATCAGTTTTCATTTTTAACTCCTTTTGCTAAAAAAGGAGGTTGATGTTGACAGATGAAGAAACAGATCTAAGCCATTCCTTACCAGTCCTGTCCCATTCTCTAGTGTCATGCTCAAGATACAGTCAGTGTCCCAGTCTGTCCACCAATCCAGAAGTTGTGCATTTGGAAGAGAGTTTGATATCTGTGCTTTAATTATATTTTAAAACAAGACAGGTTGCCCAGTTATTCATCATAAGGTGTTTAAAAATATACACCCTTTGGTTGGAGGTTGGAGTGCTTTCTGCAGAGAATCTGTTGCTGTTTCCACACGTCTTTCACTGTGTTATCCCTGCTGCTGACTGCAGATAGTACATGATTTTTTTTCTGGTTATAGAGGAGGACGTTAACTGTAGTCTCAGGCACAATGACTGATGAGAATGTGCCAGGTTTCAGTAATTAATCCATTAACTGTTTCATTAACAACTGCTGGTTGTTAAAGCCCAGAACTGCAATTCTTTCTGTCTGTCCCCTCCTATGTGGTCTCACTGAGGTTGTGAATGAGGCAGGCTGTGTTCTGTTCTCACTAGATCTGCTTCGCTACAGTTATGCACTCACTGCAGTTCACACCCACCTCCATGCTGCAGTCACTGCTTATAATCTGTGGGTACAGCCTTCCTTTTGTTTATGGTTTCTGTGGAAACTGTTGTCAAGAGAACAACAGCAAAAGAACTCTGTAGCACCAGACTGAAATCTTCAACAGTAGCCATTACAAGACAAAGATATTTGGTTTCATTCACAACTCACAAATCTCAGCAGATTAAAATACAAAAATAAAAAAAAAAAGACTCCTGAAAGTATTATCTTTGGAATCCTGTGGCTGTTGAATATTTTATCAGGATATTACTAATAAAAAAATGTGTTTATTTTTGTTCTACCACTGAATTCTTTGCTGATTTCACATGCATGTGTTATATATGATTCTATTAGTCTGGCAGTTAGCTCAGATGATTAAAGTTCTGCGTAGTTAATGAGCTGTGTCCTGCAGTGAAGGCCACAGGGTTTGATTCCTTCCACCTCCATTTTGCCTACTGTATGACTCTGAGCAAGTCACTTACCCAGAAAGTGCTACTTGTTTGCTTCTGAAAAGGGATGCTTTGTCCTTTGGGCGGAGATGTTTTACAACAGTACCCCCCGATGTACAGTAGCAAACCCCGCCCAACAGTGGACCATATGAATAAACACAAAGATGATGAGGAAGTCAGCATGAATATTTATTTGTTATTACCAGCATGCTGTAAACATTACCTGACACTCTTTAATGTATATATAACTGTTGTATGAAGAGTCATCATAAATGAGGCATCAGACAAGGATTCCATTACTGAAGTGTGTTTAATGGCAGATACCAACATGCAGCAAAAGCTGCAGATCATTTCTTCCCAAAAAATAAACACACAGACCCACTTCCCAACAAAGCTATATTCACACATGTGAAGTTAATGTAAGGTGCATTAATCCCAACACCAAGAGCCAGTACCCATCAAGAGAATATCAGTCCAAGTAACAGAAATCTGAAAAAATACACACAATAAAAAAAAATCATCCGTTTGCACATGGTTTTGTGAAATATTCACAGTATCTCCTGACCGTTATTGTTGAAATGTTTACTTTGTTTATCTTTTCTAAGAGGGACTGCTCACTTTTTATCTTTATCTACAATGTTTTATTTTTTTTCACAATGTTATTACCTAACTATACCAACTCCAAGATCACACTGCTTCGAGGAAGAACGTAAACTACAGCAAACAATGAATATTTGTGATGTCACAGGCAAATCTGCATGGTATGTCAATCATGTCTCATTTGCATGCTACATCACTGACATTAGGCATGTTGATCATTACAGCCACTCCCATTCCTGCGCGAAACGGCTAGGAGGTACTGTTTGCCCTTTGAGCTTACCTGGTTAACAAACAGTAGTAATTCTCAAACATAGCAGTTGTCAAACCACATTGCACTATGTTTGATATATATACAGTATTAGCATTTGTCAAATATACCAGTGGTTGGAATGAAGGTCAGCAGGACTAAGACAGAATATATGTGTGTGAAAGAGAGGGAGGATAGAGGAATGGTGAGGATGCAGGGAGTAGAGGTGGCGAAGGTGGATGAGTTTAAGTACTTGGGATCAACAGTACAGAGTAATGGTGAGTGTGGAAGAGAGGTGAAGAAGAGAGTACAGGCAGGATGGAGTGGGTGGAGAAGAGTGTCAGGAGTGATTTGTGACAGACGAGTACCAGTAAGAGTGAAAGGGAAGGTCTACAAGAGGGTAGTGAGACCAGCTATGTTATATGGGTTGGAGACAGTGGCATTGACAAAAAGGCAGGAGTCAGAGCTTGACGTGGCAGAGATGAAGATGTTAAGATTTGCACTGGGTGTGACGAGGATGGACAGGATTAGGAATAAGTATATTAGAGGGTCAGCCCAGGTTGGAAGGTTTGGAGACAAAGCCAGAGAGGCAAGATTATGTTGGTTTGGACATGTGCTGAGGAGGGATGCAGAGTATATTGGGAAAAAGATGCTAAGGATGAAGCTGCCAGGTAACAGGAAAAGAGGGAGGCCTAAGATAAGGTTTATGGATGTGGTGAGATAGGACATGCAGGTGGTTGGTGTGACAAAGCAAGATGCAGAGGACAGGAAGAAATGGAAATGGTTGATCTGCTGTGGCGACCCCTAACAGGAGCAGCCGAAGGAAGAAGAAGAAGAAGAAGACCAGTGGTTGGCTCACATTACAACAAACACGTTCATCGTGTGCTGCATTTAATCATGACATGTATATTCTAACAGAAGCAATTGAAAATTATTTATTTATTTATTATTTATTTTATTTTGTTTACCGGAAAAGTCTGACTGGGACAGAGCCCATTTTCAACGAAGGCCCAGGGAGAAAAGCTCCAGAGACATATCTTTGGAATGTAAACAAATTGCTTTGCATTTGCAATCAATATATTTAACATAAAAATACATATCCCAAACAAGGAAACAAACTCTAAAACCATGCAAAACAGATCACAAATGTGAGGATCTGCTAGTTTTATAGCTATTTTAGATCACTTGATCTTACTTAGCTTAGCTATTTAGTATCAGGTGCCTTTTAGTGGCTAGCTATGGGTTTCTTTTTGATTTATTTTTTATTAGCTAGTTATTTTGTTTCTGAATTCAGATTTATGGTTTACAGATTTGATTAAGATGAAAGTGTTTTTGGGGGAGAGGGGTGGTTTGTTAATGCATGAAGTGAGTGGGGTTTAATTTTTATATTCAACTTACCTGGAGCTGAAATGCAGTTTTAAAGTAGCATTGCTGATTCACTGAGGAGCTGGTGATGGATAAATGTACTGATAATGGACATAGGATGTGCATAAACAAAACACTGAAACAAGACACAAAGAATCGCTACACTCTAATCTCCAGATCTATGTGCACACACACACACACACACACACACACACACACACACACACACACACACACACACACACACACACACACACATATTTGTATGTCGTTAGGAAACATAGACACACACACGCACGCGCGCACACACGCATGCACGCATGCACGCACGCACACACACACACACACACACACACAGGTCTACTTCAATTGGTCGAATTTCATTTGGCCGAAAATTATTTCAGGCAGCACATTTCACTGAAAGCTCATTTGGTCAAAAATGAAATATAGCCCCTTCCCCACTGTAATGTGACCCTGGAGTGAGAATATTAAGTAAGGGGGTGTGTGGGGGGCACAGCCCCCACAATGGGGGGGTGTGGGGGGGTGTAGCCCCCACATATTGCAAATAGTTTTTAATGAAGATATATATATCAATGTATCTTTAATGGATACACCTTCATATAACAGTGAATACACTTCAATTATGTGGGGGGCTACACCCCCCACAACTCACACCCCCCATACTTAATATTCTCACTCCAGGGTCACACTACAGTGGGGCAGGGACTATATTTCATTTTTGACCAAATGAAATTCGACCAAATGAGCTTTCAGTGAAATGTGCTGCCTGAAATAATTTTCGACCAAATGAAATTCGACTAAATGAATGGGATCCTCACTCATATATGTACATCATTAGGATACATATACATATACATATGTACATATACATACATACATATGCACGCATGCACACACACACACACACACACACACACACACACACACACACACACACACACACACACACACACACACACACACAGACTCTGGGTATTTGAGGCACCATTTGTTCTGCAAAGGAATAGGAGATCAAGGAGGGTTGCATCTTTCATGACTCAAAAGACTAGACACTGATCACCCCAGAGGAGTCTACAAGAGACCAAGTATATGGAGAAGCCACACTGTATCCTCACTAAAGAACTCACTATATTGGAACAATGTTTTAACACTTCTTGGTTTTTAAGATGAAAGCGTTAAAACAAAGTTCAAAAACAATGAGTTCTTTGGTGAGAACATAGCGTGGTTTTTGTTCTGTGGATTTCTTTTTTTCTTTCTGCTATGCCTTGGAGCTGCCTTTTTTTGGTTATACTTAGAGGACTGCCTATCTGTCCAAATATCTGAGGATATTGAAGACATCATTTATTTTGGAATCTCTGGGATTTGACAGATAGAGTGATATGTTTACACAAAGATGTGCTAAAAGGGGCATTATATTCAAAAATATGACTGACAAAAGATGAGTAAAGGGGAACTAAGACTTCTTGTTATCTAGAGGAGATGCACAAGACAGAAGAATTTCTGAACTAACATGGAGACTTAATAGTCAAAAGACAAGGGTCAACAAGAGTGCCTCAATCTCTTATGACCATGTCTGACTGGAGGAGTGTGTTTCTTGAAAGTTATGATGTAGAAATATATTGTTTACCAAAATGAACTATAGTGGATATCTATCATTTATTAACTGTAACTTTCTAAAATCTTCCCTTTAGGTGATGCTGTAAATGATTTTAATACAACTTTCCTGAATATACTAAATAGCATTGCATCTTCTAGAAGGAAGAGACTAAAAACAACAATGCAATTTGGGTATTCAAAACAAGTAGAATACTAATGCAGGATAGAGAAAAAGCATAGCAAAAAAATGGCAAAAATATAAAACACCACAATATTTTGAAAACTTCAGAATGCTTTGCAACTATACTAAAAAGTAAATTAATAAAGTCTAAAAACTATACTATGATAACTTTCAGAATAATAGTAAACACACCTAAAAAAGTCTGAACAGCCATTAGAGATCTTGCATCCTGGCCGTAAATTTAAGATTAGCCCCTTTCCCAATAACTCATCACTTGAAACCAGAACACAATTCAACTCTTATTTCATAGATAGTTTAGCAACTCTAACTAAGGATTCCCCAACATCTAATCCTAACCCTGCCAAGTAGTCAAGTATCACCACATCCACTTTTACCTTCAAACCTGTGCCCACATCTTATATTTAGTTAATCTTAAACAAACTCAAACCATGTTCTACTGCAGTTGATGACCTTCCAAGCAAATATTTTAAAACAGCAGCTGAAAACATTGCCTATCCTCTCTCAATCCATATAAATAAGTCAACCTAGGGATCCCACATTCCCTCTCTCTGGAAAAAGTCACATGGCATAATGACCTCTGCCCTCTTTATCTAGTTACTATTGGGATCCCTCAAGGCTCCATTCTAGGACCCCCAACTCTTTTCACTTTTTACTAACAATCCACATGCTTCCTATCTTCACTCCTCTATTATCCAATATGCAGATGACTCTACCTTAATCTGTTCTGCCACCTCCTGCAGGAGCTGCACTCAATAACACAATATTCTTTTCTTTCAGCTGAAACTTGGCTTACTAACTTCAAGCTGATTCTAAACCTGAACAAAACAAATCTACTACTGTTTAACCTAACAAGGACCTACACATCCTGCTCCTCCTTCACTGCTATGTCCAAAAACAAAACCATAATTTCTCCTGTTACCCACATTAAACTTCTAGGGGTCGAAATTGACTGTAATATGAAATTTGAATTTAGAATTTTAATTTAGAATTTAAATAATTGGGACTGACAAGGCAACAAGGTATGTTTAAATGTGAGGCCTGTGCCTATTGTAAGCATATGGATGTGGGTTATACATACACACTGAAAGGGAGAAAGTATCCTTGTAATGGCAAGTACAACTGTAATTCCCGTAGAGTGGTGTATTTAGCCCAGTGCCAGTCTTGTCCTAGTTTTTACATAGCCAAGACTGACCGTAAATTAAGAGATTAAATTGACGAAAGTGCTAACATACAAAAAACTGTTTGTTTCCGTTTTTTGCCTCTTTTTTGTATTATGCAGTTTTTCCCAGGTGTCTATTTGTGTGTGAAACTCAGATATCCAAGTGTGTGTGTCAGATACTGGGAACAGGGACACAGACCACCAAAGTGCTCAGTTTGGAGTTTTGTATAGGCCTGGAGAGAGAAAGATAGTCCATCCCCAAGTCTGAAGCATGTTCCCTGTGTGTTCTTAGGGGAAATCATGCTTTGTGCAGAGAGCTGCATCTGAAAATACTGTGTGAATCCATCTTTGCTATTATAGACCATCCCTCACCAGTATCAGTGGTGAGGATTGAATCTACTTGATTGCTGGCCTGGAGTAGGGGCCCATCACATATTGGTGGCAGCTGGGTGGGATATTAATTGAATGTCTATAGCCAGTGGGGAGTTGTCATTGAAGTTGTATGTACTCTCAGTAGCCACAAGGTAAACATACAGTTTCATTTTCACAACAGTTTTATTTATTGTTTTTTTTTATAGTTTAGCTTAGCCAGGGAAAGCAGGCAAGGATGTTAGCAAAGGATTATAGCAAGCTGACAAAGAACCAGGTGGCCAAGGTGTGTGAAGCCAAAGGACTGGTGCATGCCAACCTGACTAAAGAGGAAATGATTTCAGCCTTGGTCACAGCTGCAATACAGACCAGCAACCTGGAAAACAACCAGTCTGGTTCATAGGTAGGTATTAGGCTATTGGCCCTAGGGCCTATATAAGCCTAGCCAAATGGTACCCTGGCTTTTGCCACCCAAGAAAATTATTTTCCTGTGCCCCTGTCAAGCAGAGCCACAGAAGTGGTCCCCGGGGTGAATTTCCTATCTCTCATCCAATCATCAAGATTTTTCTTGAAGAGTGCTAATGAGGAGCTTTGTTTGATATAGATAGGTAGTTTATTCCAGAGTATGGGAAGTCTCTGGGACATTAATCTATCCCTCCAGCATGTTCTTTTTATTGTGGTGACAAGGTTTAGGTCCCTAGAGCATGTAGCTCAGAGGGATTGGGATTTCTTTAAATGGAGCATGTCCAACAGTTCTGGGTTTGACATAGAGATCGCCTCTGAGTTGGTGAAATACGACAGATTAAAGCTGGAGTTTTTTTTAGATGGTCTGTTTAGGGCATCTGTTTGAGGCTGATAATCTTCTTTGTGAGGTATTTCTGCAGCCTTTCCAGTTGTTGTAGATGTCTTGTGAGGTATATACCAAAAGGGGCATTGTACTCTATAATGGGTCTAATGAGTGATGAGTAGAGGGGAACAATGACCTCTTTTTTCCTGTATGAGAAACCTTTTGTGATAAGGTGTGCCATGTAGAAGGATTTCCAGACTACTGTGGTGATGTGATTATCAAAGGAGAGACTACTGTCCACTTGTGTCCCAAGGTCTCTTATCACACTTTCGGTGTAGACTACTGCCTATGTGGTAGTTCATGGGTACAGAGTTTTTACCAAAAAGGATGACAATGCACTTTTTGGCACTGAGCTTGAGGCCATGGCTTTGACACCAGGCATCTGTCTCAGTGAGGCCCTTTTGTAGGATGTCCACATCGTTAGGAGTTTTGATTATGGCTCCTAGTTTACAGTCATCTGCGAACTTTGTTAGCCAAAGACCTTCTGTGTTAGCCTGTATTTCAGAGAAGTAGATACCAAACAGAAGAGGACCTAGGACTGAACCCCGTGGTACTCTACTTGTCACTGGTCTGAAGTTGGATTTAGAATCTGCTACTTTCACAGTGTGGGTTCTGTCAGTAAGCCAGTTGGCAACCCATCTTGTGACATAGGGATTTATACCTAGTTTAGTGAGTTTACCTATAATTCCAGAGTGGGGGGTGGTGTCGAAAGCCTTGGCGAGATCTAGATAGGCTGTGTGAACCACCTTACCCTCATCTACGGCTTTGGTAACCACTTCAAAGAAGTCTATCAGGTTTAGGAGATATGATCTGCCTTTTACAAACCCAAACTGGGTAAGGTCCAGAGTTTGGAGATTACCAATGTCATTGTTTATAAGTTCCATGATGATATGTTCCATAGCCTTGCAGACCAGGGTTGTCAGGCTAATGGGGCAGTAGTTCCCGGGGTCTGTGGTAGCTCCTCCTTTGTGGAGTGGGATAACCGTTGCTGTTCACCATTTAGTGGGCACAAAGCCTGAGATGAGGCTATGATTGAACATGGTACTTAGGTGGGGTGCCAGTTTGTTCTGTAGTTCATGTAGAATGCAGCCTGGGATGTTGTCAGGTCCCATGGATGCTGTGTTCTTGGCTTTGGAGAGTGTGTTTTTTACCTGTGCAGCCATGATTACAGGAACTTTGCATTCTTCCGGTATAGAGATGGGCCCTTTAGGGGATGAGAGAGGGGTAAAGTTAGCACTGAACCTATCTGCCAGGATGTTGGCAATATCAGTTGGTTCTGTATATTTAGTGCCACTGTGCTGTAATTCAGAGCAGATCTGAGTGTTGCCATTGAGATTGATGAGAGATGAGATATGTAGCTATAGAATGCTTTGTGGCTGTCTTTAGAATCAGTGGCGATTTTGTTTTCATAACTAGCTTTGGAGAATTTTATGAGGGATCTCAGCTTCTTACTGAGGCTAACCATGGAGTTCCTCCAACCATGGGATTTTACTCTTTTTTTGCAATAGTTTCTTTCTGGGGATGTGCAGTCTTCAGAAACAGGGCAGTTCAGCTTTTCCTCAGAGGGCTTAAAAATCCATCTGGAGCTAAAGAGACTTGAACTGGAGGCCAAACAACTGGAGAAGCAGATGAAATTACAGTCAGAAGAGAGATTGCAATGTTTGATGGTCAAAGTGAGACTGCAACATTTGGAGATTGAAGAGAGACTGTAGTGTTCAGAGACTTAAGAAAATAAGAAACAGCACCAACATGAGAGGCAGAGTCATGGAGGTAATGGGGAAGGGAATAACTGAACCCCAGAAACAATAAAGGTCAGTACATTTCTCCCACAGTTTACAGAGGGTGATGATTTTGATAGTTTTATTCCTGTATTTGAAAGGGTATGTAAACAGTATAGTGTTGACTAAGGGCTCTGGATACGGTTCCTGACCTCTTTACTTCATGGTAAAACTGTAACTGTTGTTTCTAAATTGTCTGATACTCATTGCTTAAACTATGATAAAGTAAACCAATGTTTATTGGAATGTTTTAAATTAATACCTGAAGCTTACAGAAAAAAGTTTTGTGAGCATAGACTCAAGGCAGATGAAGGTGTATGTGATTATATTGCTGAGTTAAGCACTTATTTTCATAGATGGGTGAGTGGGTGTCAGTTCACCACTTTTGAAGGGCTGGCAGACCTTTTGATGAGGAACAAGCTCTTAGTATTTTGCCCTGAGGACATGACAATCTGGTTGGCAGATTGGGAGTGCAACTCTGTAGATGAGCTGGGAAGAAAAGGGATGTCTACTTAGCAACCAAGGCATCACTGCACGTGGTTATAGGGGAACCCATGATGGGCAGCCTAAACCACCCCAACAGAGTACACCAGTAACAGGGGAAGCCACTAGTTCAGGTGCACAATCAGGACCAAGGGTTAGATGTTTTAAATGTAACCAGAGGGGCCATGTAGCATACAACTATCCCCTGAGGCAAGGTGGGGAACAAAACGTGAAGGAGCCAGCAAGTGGGTATTACAGCATGCCAGTGGTAAGTTGTCTGGAAGCAACAGGGGTACCAAATTATAACCAAAGTTTGTATCCTATCTTAGTGGTTGGAAGACAGGGCACTGCTAAGAGAGACACAGCCTCTGACATAATCATTGTGAAGCCTGCAGTGGTTAAAGAGGAGCAGTGCATGCTTGGGCAGTCCACACCAGTCAAAGCTTTAGGAGGGCCCCCATTCCAAATACTTTTGGCCAGGGTTCACCTCGACTGGGAGGGTGGAAAAGGAAGCAAGCAGGTAGGTATGTTTGGGGATATCCCTGCAGAAGTCTTGATAGGGAATGATTTTAATAATACAGTACCTTGTGCATATGCAGTTACACTCAATCAGGCTTGGAGACAGGCATGTGGGTAATGCAGCCAGTGGGAGACCAAGATAGACCCGACACCTAAAGCTAGGGCTGGTGAGGTGGCTATTTCAGCAAGGGAGCTACCCTGTAACAGAAAGCCTGAAAGTGAGCCACAGATGCTGGTAGGTGTTGATGTTCCCATTAACAGGGTGACTGCAAGGGCAGAGGTGGGTGTTAGTACCTAGGCTGACAGTGAGGCACCACTGTCAGAACAGACTGGGCTTCCAGTGGAAAGGGAGCTGGGAAGGGTCACAAATGTAGAATTGAGACAGGCTCAGCTTTCAGACCCTACATTACGAGGCTTGAGGGAGGTAGCTAAGGAGGCACCTGATTCTCAAGGAAAAAGAGAGACTGTATACGGGAGCAAAGAGAATGAACCCCTGAGGGAGGACTAGATAGTGAGGTAATACAGCAGTTGGTAATGCCCAGAGCGTACCATCTGGCACTTCTAGCCATAGCCCATGACATTCCTTTTGCAGGTCATATGGGCATAAAGCATACCAAGAGACATAGTGTGCTGAACTTCTATTGGCCTGGGATTGCAAGGGATGTAACAGGGTACTGCAGAACCTGTGAGCAGTGCCAAAAAGTAGGCAAGACAGGAGAATACCAGTTTAATGCTCCTTTGATGTTTTTGGCTGTGATTGAGGAGCTGTTTCAGAGGATAGCTATGAATATTGTTTGGCCTCTGAGTACCTCAAATTTCACAGGGAAAACATATATCCTGGTCGTAGTAGATTATGCTACTAGATACACTGAGGCAGTGGCTCTGTCCTCTGTCAAGACAGAGAAGGTGGCAAATGCTTTGTTAGAGATTTTCAGCAGGGTAGGTTTCCCAAGAGAAATACTGGCTGACAGAGGTTCCAATTTCATGTCAGACCTGCTGGCTTGTCTGTGGAAGTGCTGTGGGGTGAAGCACCTGAAGGTCACCCCCTACCACCCCCAGACTAATGGTCTTGTGGAGAGGTTAAACTCTACACTAAAGACCATGCTACAGGCATTTGCAGACCAGTTTAAGAAAGAGTGGGACAAATATTTGCCCATCTATTGTTTGCATACAGGGAGGTGTCCCAGGAATCCGTAGGTTTTTCACCCTTTGAGTTGCTGTATGGGCATAGGGTGACGGGGCCTTTAGATTTGATTTGTGATGAGTGGGAGGGTGTGTGTGAATCCCACAAGGAGTCTGTTGTGGCATATCTCCTAAACCTCAGGACAAGGCTTAAGGAGCTCATGGGCTTGGCCCAGGAGAACCTGGCAGGAGTCCAACAGCAGAAAAATGTCTGGTATGACATGAATGCTCAAGCAAGTATGCTGTGGGGCACCACATGATGGTTCTCATTCCTGTCAGACACAGTAAACTGCAGGTAGCTTGGGAGGGACTCTTCAAAGTAGTAAGGAAAGTCAGTGATGTTAATTAAATGGTAAACCTGCTAGGCAGGAGGCAGGGGCACAAATTGTAGCATGTTAACAATATGAAGCCTTACCATGATAAGGAACCATAATAAGGAAGCCCTGGTGCTGGGTATTTGCAGTGGGTGGCAGGAGGAGTCTAAGGGGGATCTACTGATCACAAACCTGATTAGGAAAAACAGGCCAGATATGGTAGTGTGGACCCCAGCCTGCAAGAAGGTATCCCAAAAGCTTAAAGGGCCTTTGGGAGGACCCCCTGTATTAGCCAGTCCAGATTACAGATAAGAATTTGTTGTACAGGTGGACACTTCAAACCATGGGGTGGGGGCTGTACTCAGTCAGGTTGCCTCAGAGGGAGAAGAGTACCCAGTTGTATATCTCAGCCGTAGACTCCAACCCAGGAAGGAGTCTTATGCAGCTGTAGAAAAAGAATGTCTAGCCATAGTATGGGCACTGCAGAAACTTCAGCCCTATCTGTACAGAAGGAAATTCACTGTGGTTACAGACCACAATCCCTTAACATGGCTATATCAAACTACTCAGCAAAATGCTAAATTATTAAGGTGGAACCTAGGATTGCAGGCATATAACATGACAGTGCAACATTGTAGTGGGGTCAGCAATGCCAATGAAGATGGGATCTCGAGACAGGGTATGGGTTAGGTTAAGTTGTTCCCAGACATTCCCATTTCTCTCAACCTACATTTTTCCAGGGTCCCTTTTTTTAAAGGCGGGGAGATGTGATGTTATGAGGTAGTGCCATCTGTGCAAGGGAGAGTAGGGCAATACATGGGTACATGTGCTAGCATAGCTAGCTGGAATTTTGTAAAGAATTTTATATTATTTAACTATCACACTGATTTGTACAGATGTTTGAGTTAAAAATATATTTGTATAGTTACTTGTGTTAAAAATGCATCAACAGTAGGTCCTGCTGGACAAAAATAATGTATGCATGTATATTAGGTTGTATTGTTGTAACTGATCAAATGTGTATGTTTATCAGAGAACTCAGAAAGGTTGGAAAGTTTGAAATTGTGTTATAGCTTTCAGATGCTGCCACAGAGCTTATCAACACTCTATATGTGTATTGTATCAGAGTCAGGTGATCAGAGGTGATGACATCTTGTAACCAACATCTGGTTTCTTTGGAACTCTCACAGCAGCACTTTGGAACCTGACAGGAAAGATTTCTGACAGGATATATATTTCACACATCCACACAGACAAAGACAGACATCATGTGGCTTTTGCTGTGGTAAGACACTCAGCACACATCAGCTTGCCTTGCTTTAGTAAGTAGTCAGGGAACAGTAATTCTTTAGTTAGTCAGGAACATTTAGTGAGAATAGTTTAGTATTGTTTTCTGCATCTGTGAGAAACTATTCATCTGTATTATTTTTATATCTCTGTGGTTGAAACTCTGTTATTTATTGTATTCAGTATTCTCCTGTTTTCTGTTTTATTATTTATCATTAAATATTTTAATACATGTCATTGTGACTGGTCCTTTAGAGAATACTTTTAACATCTTGAGAGTACTTAAGCTTGTTTTAGTGACACTGTGGCCACTGCTGAAAGCCTTGCTGATTTGGTCACACCTGTCACATCCTACCATTTGCATTAGTATTAATTTTACACAGTATAATTGAGTACTCTTTGTAAGAGCCTTAGGATGGCTGACTGGTGGCAGTGTGATTACTTCAGAGTTTGGGCAGAAAGGGGCACAGCTGGTAAATCTGTAGCAGCTTTTCCCGAGTGTGTATGTGTGTATGAAACTCAAATATCCAAGTGTGTGTGTGTGTCAGCTACTGGGAATGGTGACACAGAGCTCCAAAGTGGTCATTGTGGAGTTTTGTGTGGGTCTGTAGAGAGAAAAAGGGTCCAGCCCCAGGTCTGGAGTGTGCTCCTTGCGTGCTGTTAAGGGAAATTGTACTTGGTGCAGTGAGCTGCATCTGAAAATATAGTGTAAATCCATCTTTCCTCTTAGTGGCTGTCCCTCACCAGAGTCAGTGGTGAGGATTGAGTCTCGTTGATTGCTGGCCTGGAGTAGGGACTTGTCATATACTGCAAGGTTCTATCCTTGGTCCCCTCTTCTTTAACATTCTCACCAACACCTTCCACATATCTTCACAGCAGGCCTCTATAATACAGTATGCAGATAACTCCACACTCATTTTCACATCTGGCAATGTGGCACACCTCCATAACATTACTCAGGAAGCTTGAACAGCAACTGAAACATGGCTTTATAACTGGCAGCTCATGCTCAGTCCTACAAAAAACAAGCTACTACCTTTTCCCAAATCTCTCTCTCATGAAAAAAAAAATTAAAGTCCTGTCTTGATAATACAACCACTGAAGCCATGTCTCATGGCAAATTATTACGGAAGATAGTGGATGATAATCTTAAATTTTACCTGGATATACAAAACTGCATTTAAAATATCATCAAAAACTAGGGATGCTATATAGTGCCAAAAACTTTCTCACCAATGCATCTAAAACTACGTTTGTAACTTCTTATCTCCTCCCCCCACTTCTTTATGGCACTCCCATCCTTACTAACCTTCAGGCATCACAAAAATCAAAACTTGAACAAGGCTATAATAAAAGTTACTAAATTTCACAAATACCCCTTTCAGAACCTACCACTGTGAAGCACTAAAAAGCCTAAATTGATTACCCCATCAACTAATATGTACAACAGCTTCTTTCCACCTATAAAATTATTCAGAATCCATCTGCTAGTGTAGCACTAAATAGCATTCTACACAACTGTTCCTAGTCAGTCATTACAATTCAGTGACCAAAAACTCCTGTCTGTCCACAGACTTATCAAATCTGCTGGGCTTTGTTTTTACTTGTACCGTGTTGCTAAGGCCTGGAACTCCTTATCTCTGTCCATCGGTTTAATACCCTGCCTCCCATCCTTCAAAACCATTCTGAAAGACTTTCTATTCAAAAGCTGGCTCTGTTCTTGCTCAACACCAAGATAAAGTATATCCCAAAATGTGAACAAATACCTACTCATGCATTACATCTCCTTACTCTCCCTTCTTCACTTACTTTCTTCTTTCAGATTCTCTCCCCTGTCTTTCTCTCTAAATATAACACAAATCTGCTTTTCTCTCACTTGATATTGCAGTTCCTATTTGTATTATACTCTTTAATTTCTCTATAAACTGGCTAACATTTCTCTAACTATTAAATTATTGTCATATAACTTGTATTTGCTCTTAACCAATATTTTCAAATTATGTTTAATTCGGTATAATTATTTAAACTGTATTTAGGGGGGTTATTATTTTTAAAGACTAAAATTATTATTGTTCTTAAAATGTTTTGTATTACTTTGGAGCTTTTGTCCCCCAGGCCTTCTCTGAAAATGCTCTCCTACCCAGTTGAACTTTCCAAGTGATTAAATGTTAAGAAATAAATAAAGAAATAAATACATTTTATCACATTTAGCTTAAGACTGCTATCCTTGAAGCATTTAACATACTCTAACCCATACAAAAGCAAGTGTGAGTCAGTGGAAGAACAAATAACACTCAATTTATAGTCATCTGCAGTCTTAAACAACCATCAGTCAGGAGTGTTTAAAACAGTTGTCTTACAAAAGGGGGCCCAACACTGTGCCACATGGTAGTAGACTGACTTCTCTGTTCTTTGTCAACTGCAAAGGGGAAGTGTGTCTGTGAAGCATAATTCCCCAGTATCATAATTCCTTAATCATTGTTCATTATAGAGGATCGCTGTGGGCATAAGTTCCTTTTGTTTTCCAGCAGTGATCCAAAGTTTTTTTTTTCTACATGATTGTATGACTGTGGTGTTACTCAGTAAGGTGGTAAAGTGGCTTGCTCCACTGCAAATCATGTTTTTCTTCCCTTATGCTTGCTTGAAATTTTGACCAATTTGTTTCATCCGTTTCAAACTTCATCTGGCTTACTACTGATGAAATGTAGTAGAATGTAATAGATTGCCCACGTAGGCAGTGCCTTCACTGGTAAACCCAAACTATCCACACTCCCATATTATCACCAACCTGATTTTATCTTATCCAGTGGCTTAAGGGTTAAGAGGAAGAAAAAAGTGGTAGAGTCGACACCCCTTTTCAGTGACCACACATGAATCAAATTATTCCAAAAACACCCAGTTACACTCAATTTTTCAGTTGTGATGTGAGTACAGTAGTACAGTAAGACCAGTTTTATGGTGATGGAACATAATTGTCTCCATCACCATAAAGAGTTAGGCCATCATGCCACCAATAAAAATATGCCTCTAGAACTTGCAACATTTTAGACCCTGCAACTACATGCAATACCATTATACATGAGCCACTGACTGATGTCTCCTTACAGATCCTTCCTGTTTGTGATTGATTGGCCAATGTTTAATTGATAGCATTGTGGCAACAATAACATATATATTAGTGTTTGAGGATAGCTATAGTATTATTTATGTGCATTTGTTTGTGAATGTTTGTGTGTCCAAGTGTGTCTTGTGTAGTGGCAGTGTTACAGGAAGGTTTTTATGAAGGTAAAGTGCAGGGTTAGGACTGAGAGAAGGGGCAGCATTAAGGTTATGGTTAGCACCCATAATTAAGGTACTGCAGCTGGGTGGATGGAGTCCCCTGCCTCTTTAGTAATGGGTGCTAAGCCTAGGCCTAAATTCCAATTCCTGCTTTCCCTTAAACCTCACTCTTCTTCCAGAACATCAGCTTATCAAACTTGACCCCATGCCTTCTTCTCCTCCCAGATAAAATCCTTCAACTCTGTATTAATTACTGTCCACAACATGCTCTCTGTATTTCTTAATGTAATGCAATGCTCTTACCTTCTTGCCTATACCTCCTGACAGGAAGAGTTATCCCAAACTGACAGATGCACCCCAAAGCATTACCTAACCTAAAATGAAGGTTATCCATGCTAAAGCCCATGTTGCTGCCTATGTTCCTACTTATACTAATTGGTGACTGTTCTTGTCTTATCTTTATTCCCCTCCCAGATATGTAAAACAGCTGGTATGCTTTCAGAAAACATTAACTTTTAGCCTTAAGAAAAAGTAAACTGGTGATCTTTACATAAAACTAAATTATTATTCACCTAGGCCATAATCAGGGTTTTATCCTTCTAACCCACTGAAGCATGTGCACATGTTGTTTAAAATTAGGGCTGTATGCTTTAGAAATGAGAACATAAAACTAAATAACCCAAATTAATCCTAACCCTATACCTTACCTTCATTAAAAACCTACCTGTAACACTGCCACTACACAAGACACACTTGGACACACAAACATTCACAATTTTTTTGTTTTATTACCATGAAATATCAAAGGTTCTCATGGTCAGCAAAGTGATTGCAATTGCTGGGTACTAGGGCTAGATGGGGATGAAAATGACTTTTCCTACTATTAGTTGCTCAGAGAAAACAGTTACTCTTCTGGCTTTGCAGGATTAATGTGTATTTGAGTTAAGCAAGCTAGAAAACCTTATTCTGCCCACTATTTGGATGAAACTAAATTGAAATACATGCAGGGAGGGAAGACAGCAGATTTTTGCGAAACTGTGATCTACTGAAGGACAGTCTTTGTACTTGCAAAATACTATATTTTGGAGTGTAATAAGGACATGGTTGGTCTTAGCCATATCTGAACTAGACAGCCATCTAAAGCACTGGTCAGCTAGCCATGCTTTTCCAAATGTTTATTTATGTATATATGCATGTATGTATTTTAAAGCAGTGTAATGCTGAGACCATGGTAGCCTTATTGAAAGCAGACACAGTTGCAACACCTGAGGGGACAGGTTCTGCACACTCCTCAGTCTACAGGTTTTCTGCTCCATCCCAATGATGATCTTGACAAAATACCAGAAAGGTTTTATTGGCTTCTTGATTTATTGTCTAGAGCAGGGTGGGAAAGAGCAGAAAGCTTGAACAATGATATATATGTAATGGCTACAGTGGAAACAGCAGTGAGAGTCTGTAGCCACTGGCACCATTAGGGTGTGCAGGGAAAACTGTATTCATGGTACAGCTCACTCAGGATGGTCTAGATTAGATGTGTCCAACCTGCGGCCCGTGGGCCACATGTGGCCCTCAGAGCTCTTCCATGCGGCCCTCAACCTCTAACTGCAACATCGATGTACGTATGCGCCAAAACACTTTTTTTTGTTTTGTGTTTTTCACTCCCATGACCTGTAATGCTAATGTCGGTGTGTGCATGTGCCAAAGCACCCTTCTAGTTTTGTTTTTGAGCCAAAAAAGGGTCAGAGTGTTTACGCCATTATTTTGCACCGAACAATCAGTGTGTGTGTGTGTGTGTGTGTGTGTGTGTGTGTGTGTGTGTGTGTGTGTTCTCGCTGAAGAGGGACTCATGTATGGATTTGCCGCTGTTGCCTTTGAAAGAGACAGCAATTACCTGTGTTAATAGATAAGTACGGAGTGAGTGAGTGCATGCATGAAAGCAGAATTATGTGCGTGAAAGTAGAAGTGTGTGTGTGTGTGTGTGTGTGTGTGTGTGTGTGTGTGTGTGTGTGTGTGTGTGTGTATATGTGTGCATGACAGAGAGAGATGCATGCACAAAGAGGCTAACAATGATTAGTCTACCTACTGAACACAAACAGTTAGCTCACAAATACATCATACATTAAGAGTACACTTTCATTAAATTGCGGCTTTCCTGACAGGGAGAGTGTTGTATTGAACATGAACTCATACCTCTTAACTGTATGGATTTTCAAAGAATGTCTGGATTTTTGCCTCATCTTCCAATTTGTGTCTTTTGCTTAGGAAATAAAAGTAGTCATCCAAGGTAATGCAGTTCCAGGGAGTAAGAATGAGACAGCAGCCTAGGGTTAATGGATCGGTAGTGGACTGACTATGTGGGTCTGTAGTATATAAAATTGTATTGTTTTTTCAGACAAACAGAAAAGCACCTAGTACTGTTTTTTCATTGGTGGGTTCTAAGCAGTGGTAGATTGAACAACAGTAAGCATAGCTTTGGCGGATCATCAATACTGGCAAATCAAGTGGGCACAATGTCAGTTTTTAAATGTTGGGGGTTTTAGTGTGTATGTCTGTGCTTATGTGTTGGGAGTGCTGCAACAGTAGATGATTATTAAAGACAGAGACTTACGGACTGTGGAAAATATGTTTCTTTGTTTCAAAACCTAATACTTGGGTACGCATGCCAGAAGTAGATTTTTTAAGACATAGCTTCCTGACATTTACAGTGGATGGATATTTATATTTAATGGACAATGTATTAGCGTGGGCCTGTGGGGTTCTGAAGGATGCTAAGTCTACCACTGCCAATGTCTTGTAAAGTGACCTAGAAATGGATATTGGGATGTTACTGAAAAAATATAGTAAGTGGGCTTAGAAATATAGTTTAATTAAACAAAGTGTACTTTCAATTTACAGGCCATAATTTAATTTATTTCAGGTAGTCCAGATACTGATAGATTGTATACCATTAGACTTAATTAGGGAGGGCTGTCATTCTGGAGAAACAAGCAGCCCTAGTTTCAGTGAAAGCTCTGTGGTTGCTTGCAGGTAGGAAGTTGCAGGATGTTGATACAATGTGTTTTATTTATTATTTTTAATGCATTTGTCATTTCAAAGCATGGTTTTCTTTGATGCAAAAGAAGGCAGGACTGAATGAGCCATATAATGTTTAACTGACAATAATGGGATAGAAGGATTATAAGTGATGTATAATGTTTGCAGCTACAGTTGTTTCAATGGTGTCTGTGATGTATAACTATTTTTGGGCCTGTGTCCCACTTTTATTTTTCACTTTGTCCAGATTTCTTGCTCTAAGGTTGAGAGGCATGGTTCCATACTAAATCAGAAGTTGTATTTACCTTGGTAGACTTTTCGGCATAATTATGAAAAACAGAGCCTTTTTAATATCTCTGCTTATTTCCAATATAAACTGCTATATAACCTTGCAAATAACCTTCTTATTAAGCTACTTTACTTCTTTTGGAATTGACAGGTATGATTCATCTGTTCGACATAAGCATAGAGTGCTAATGTGACTTTTGATTTCTTGCAGCAGTCTATGGTTTACATAATCACAATAACTTTTCTGTGTTTCTGGATGTGTAATCAGTTTAACAGTTTAAAAGATGTTTTCCAAAAATAAATAAATAAATAATCCTCTCGAGACTTTGAACTATTGACAAAGTCTGGGAATTTGTTTTTTTTCAAAAGCGAAGGTCAGCATTACAGCTCAGTAAACTGTCAGTCTGTGAGTAACTTCTGCACAAATTAAAATGTCTGAATGTCAAATGGCTTCAGATTGGAGGGAAGTTTAATTTTATTTATTTTATTTTATTTTACATTTGTTTACCGGGAAAGTCCGATTGGACACAGGTCCATTTTCAGCGGAGGCCCGGGGAGAAAAGCTCCAAAAATAACACAAAACAATATAATGCAATACATGAAAGAGAGAGGCAGCAAATTGTGGATGTAGTACACTCATACAATATGGCAGAAATGACATCCCGTAACAGTGAGAATCATTGAGGTACAGAATAAACTTAAAAACATTTTTTTTTTACAGTTATAATTACAGCAAGGCAAATATCAATGAGTTAAGTTTTTAGGAGAAAGCTGTTTGTGCATAGCTGAAGCTCTGAAACAATCTTTTGGTATGGATTAACTTGGGGATTGACACAAGTTATATGTTTACACCAGTATGTAGCATTATAGTTTATGGTTTTCTTATTGATTTACTTTTTGCCGAGCAGTTGTTTGTTGATTTATTGATGGTCCTTTTGGTGGTTGGAAATTACATGGATGAATCCATCTCTATTATGATTTTTTTTCAGATATTTCGACTTCCAGACAATTTCATTCAGTGAGTTGGTGTCATGTGATTAATGAGGTTGCCTATTTTAAAAGTAGAGTCTTTTGTGTGTGTGTGTGTGTGTGTGTGTGTGTGTGTGTGTGTGTGTGTGTGTGTGTGTGTGTGTGTGTGTGTGTGTGTGTGTGTGTGTAAGAGAGAGATTTAATATGTATACTGAATATAATTTTGCAAATGGAATTCTTAGTTAAACATGCCCCTCTTCTTGGGCAACTAGACTTGAGTAACCAATATTAGATCTTAGCCATCCAGCTGGGAAAGGTTAGTATGTCGATTTTCCATCTGGTTTGATGAAGGCTATGCTACTTACCCAAGGACTACATTTATGGCTATCCATCCAGCCATCATGTTGCTGAACTTTATTGTTTGATAATGAGAGGAGCTTTTTACAGAAGGTAAAGGTTTTTGTGTCAAGAACCTGTCCATAAAAAGTGGCTTGTTTATGTTGCAGTGAAGGTTGTGGTCTTTGTAGTGAGCGTTTTAAGTATAACCAGTATTTCTGAGGTAGAGGACGTCTCTTAAGGCAGGATCTTTCTTAGCCTGGAAAGCAAGCCAATGATAAAATTTATAGGGGCCAGTGAGAGACAGAGGAAAGCAAAAAGCTTTTAAGTCTGTTTGGATAAGTAAGTGAACTTAGTCCTTTGACCTTTTTTTGTCAGAGATGGTTGTAGTCTTTCTTTTGGCAGGGTGTTTTGCTGAGGCACATGCCAAAAGGGGCATTGCACTCAATAATGGCTCTTGTAAAGGAAGAATACAGGGATGTTATGACCTCCTTGTCCCTGGATGAGATATCCTTACTAATGAAATGGGCCATGTAAAAAGCTTTCCTTACAAAGGAGACAATGTGGTGGTCAAAAGTCAGGTTTCTATCAACCTGGGTGCCCAAGTACCATATGACTGATTGCGTGTTTACAACATTGTTATTAATGTGATAATTTGTGGGGACATTACTCTCCTCAAAGGGGATGATGATGCATTTTTTGGCATTTAGCTTGAGGCCATATTTCTGGCACCAGTTATTTGTTTGGGTGAGACCCTCTTGTAGCTTATTCAGAATTGTTTTATTAAGTCAGTAATGTGAATTCTTTACTTTATTGCAAATTTGTTGGATTATTTTTGTGGATTATAGTATTGTAGGACTGCTGATGATGACATTTTACATAGTTGGACTGCTGGAATGGTTTTCCCAGTGAGAAATGCTAGTGCTGTAGTGAATATCTGTTTATTGTAAATATATATATATATATATATATATATATATATATATATATATATATATATACATATGTATATATGTATATATAGATATATTAACTAAGATGTTAGAGTTAACTGTTAGATTAGAGAATTAGAATTAGAATGATAATTAGAATTTTAAGGCAAATATTAGGCATTTATTACATTTATTCATTGTTCAAATGCACCTACCAGTACAGCCAGGAGGTCGACTGTGGTCTTCCGGAGCAACAAAAGAGCTAACTATATGATATATTTTATATGCGGCCCCAAGACCATTTCTGTTCACTCAATGCGGCCCCAGCAAGCCAAAAGGTTGGACACCCCTGGTCTAGATTTTAGCAGGTAAGGTTATTTATTTATTGATTGACTGATTGATCGATTTATTATCCTGGCAGGCAACCAGGCATTATGTGAAGTGGATGAGCTGAACTAATGTGTATTCCTTATGCTGGACTACTTTACTGTGTCTGGTTACTGTGTTTGTGTGACACATAATACCTGGGGCCATTTTTATTATAATCAGACATTTGAGGTATAGTGAATAAAGTGGCTATAATTGCTCGGCATGGGAGCTGTCTCTGAATGAAAATGACATGATTCTACTATGATGTGCTCAAGTTAAACAGTAATTACTCTGGCTTAAATGGACTAATGTGTACTTGTCTGAAGAAAGTTGTTGCCTACTTTGTTTGTGATTGTGTGAAGCAGAATTGAACTAACTTGGTAGTGCCATTTTTTTTTGTTTTATTACCATGAATTATTTAAGGATCTAAAGTGTTCATGGTCAGCAAAGTGGTTTTAATTGCTGGATACAAGGGCTAGATGTGGAAGAAAATGACTTTTCCTACTATCAGATGCTCAGAGTAAACAGTTACTGTTCTGGTTTTGCAGGATTAATGTGTATTTGTGTTATGCAAGCTGGAAAACCTTACTCTGCCCACTCTTTGGATGAAACAAAACTGAAATACATTACAGTAGCCATTATTTTTATCATGGTCAGACATGTAAGGTATACACATATTCAACAAAGTGAGTATAACTGATGGGGGTATGAGGCTGTCTGTGGATGAAAGTGATTGGCTCAACTATCATTCCCTCAGGGTAAACATTCATTAATCTAGTTTTGCAGAACTACTGCATATTTGTGTGAGGTATGTTAGAATACTTTCCTGTGGCTAATTTGAGTTTGTATAAAACAAACTTAAAATACATTACTGTGATCAGTATTTTACTACAATAAGACATCTGAGGTATACACAATCACCAACATTATTTTAACTGCTGAGTGCTGTCACTAAAAATGATTGACCCAGCTGTTATGATCAAGTTAATCAGTAATTAATCAGGCTTTGGAGTAACAATGTATATTTGTTTGAAGCAAGTTGGAATACTTTAATTTGGCCATTTTAAAACCACAATTGGGCATCTGAGGTGTACACAGTCAATAAAGTAGCTATGATTGATGGGTATGTAGGTCATCTGTGGATAAACATGATTTGGTACTGCTGTTTAGTCACAGTTAAACAGCTACTAATCTGTCTTGGCAGAAGCAGTGTCACAAACTATATTACATCTATGGAAATCAGTGTAAAATATTAATTGCTATGACTTATGGCTTATATGTATAAGTGTGTGCATGGAAGGCAATTGCAGTGTGTCTAAGAGTAACAGGTTAGCCATAGCTTTTTCCACTTTTCATCAGAATCAGACATCAGAACTGTAGACATCAAGTAGCTATCTCTGGTAGTCTGAATAAGATGTGTTTGAAAGTGACTATCTTGGCAGGAAAGATGTGAAAGCAACTGATAACTGGCACAGCACTTTTGCAAGTACTACTGCTATCTCATAGTGCTTGGCTCTATGGTTGAGTTACTGGCTCCTTCTGTGTGGAATTTTATATCATCCCTGCCTCAATGTGGGTTTTATTCAAATGCTCTGGTTTCCTCCAACACCTCAGAGACATGCCACAGATGAAATAGTATTCTAGTTTGCCAGTTAAGTAAGCATGCAGTCTATGAATGAGTGTGTGTGTGTGTGTGTGTGTGTGTGTGTGTGTGTGTGTGTGTGTGTGTGTGTGTGTGTGTGTGTGTGTGTGTGTGTGTGTGTGTGTAGGTATATCTTGTGACAGACTTGGCTTATCAGAAGAGTGAAAACATGTTTGCATATGTATAAAAAAATAGTATCACCGGTTTTATCTATGGGCATGCACAGTATTGTGAATACATACATACAAGTAAAAAAAAAGAAGAGCTGAGAAAAAAACATCATAAAACATTCAGCTTCTCAGAGGTTCTGAAGACCGAGTATCCCACAGACCACTGGCTGTCTGAAGTGATTTTCACAGAGGTTTAGTAAGGAGCCCTTTGCCCTGGACTTCACATAGTCTAAAATCAGCCCTGCACAGAGGTGTGCACAGAAGATCATTCCAGCTTATCTAGGGGATGGGGACTGTGTGTCCATTACTTCTTTATTTTTTCTCACAACCAAACCTCAGAAATGTGCACAGGAAGTCATTATAGCCTGCTAGGAAAGCAGCTTACTGTTCAGAAACAATTTGGAATAAATTATTGTTATCATTGTTTTTTTCATTTCACTCCCAATCAAGCATCAAATGGGTATACAGGTTCCTATCATTTTGGGCTAGAAGTAAGGAGCATGCTATGTATATATGTCTGACAGCAGCATGTTGAATTATATTAATATGGTTATTTCTCTTTTTCAATTTTGCTCTAGTGTAATAAAATAGGAGTACATTGAAGGTGACTATCATTTGGTGGTAGGAGTATGGAGGCATGCTGTATTATATGTGTTACAGCAGTATACTTGAACTACATGACTGTGGCCATTTGTTCTTTCATTTTTTTCCCAATATAATACCATAGAGGTACACAAAGTATGACAGCCATCTTTATACTTTTTTGTGGGGGTGGGGCTAAAGAAGCAGGCATTATTCCCAGATACAATTTATTCATCCTTGTAAGCACTTCTATTCTCACTTCATTTGGAGCTATTATTTTGTCAGCTTTGAACATTAAGACTTGGTCACAGCTTATTTCTTCCTTGAAAGAAAACAAGTCAGAATTTCCTTCATTAATCATGACTTTTGCATAGTCCATTACTGGATGAAAAGGTTGGAAACAAAATTTTAAAATTAATCTCCAAGCATATGGACCCTTGTGGTTTCTGGGGGCCTAACAGCCCCCAGACCCTCACTTACAATTGATTGTTTCTGTAACAGTTATTATAGTGCAATGTCAAGCAGTTCAAGTGTGTTGAATGATGGAAAACAAAGATAATGAGTGAAACAAAGTGTGAAAAAACAAATGTAATCCAGCCGGATGGTGTAGTGTTTGAAGTATAGGATGGGAGAAGCAGGAGGGAGCATTGAAGAGGGTTTAGGAGGGAGAAAGGTGAGTAGCAGCTAGGCACCATGGCGTCCTTTTACTAAGGCTCAATTTCACCTAAGGCTAACCCCAAATTAGGAAAATGCATTCTAAGCTGGGTAACATAGATATTTTAATAAAAGGTATGAAACCAAGGCACTTTGGTTCCCAAGTTCTTTGAAGAAAAGAATACAAACTTTTTCACCACTGCCATGAAGCTGTAAAATGTTCAAATATTCACAACTCTAAAATGTGTAGGGAGGTAGGATGCATTTTCTGAAAATGACCTTGGGCTAAGGATTGGGAGAATAAAGGGTACTTCTGGAATCATTTGTACTGCAGAAATAACTTGAACAAGGCCAATGAAAGTAAAGTAAGGTACAAACTAAGATGGGAACACATCAATTTAAGGATAATCAAATGGAAGAGGAAGTGAGGAGCGTACCTTTCAAATTATTTGATTTTGGCTCATAATTTTGTTCTGGACTTCCTAACCATTCCTAAAACTAGCAATTTTGGGAAAAAAGGTGTTGGATTACACTTCAATAATGACAATAATTAGACTTATAGACTTATTTTACATCAGCAAATGTATGTTAATTCTCGGTCTCTTATTGTCTCACCTTCTCAAGTTAACAACTTTATTTTAAAATGTGTTCCCTACTGTCCTTGATTATTTCTAGATTCATCCCTGATTCTAGAGGAAACAGATTGAGAGCTGTGATAGGAAAAGAGGTAACAATGTAGGGATTTTACCATGGGCAAATGCAGAAGGAAAATGGGATTTATGAACAAAGATCAGCAGAAGAGGTGGGAAGCAGTAGCAGCAGTAAAAGGAGATCATTACACTATCAACTGCTACCCCCCCCCCCCAACTGTTAAGGAACAGGAAAAGTGAGCAGCGAAACTACTTGTGTAAATGCTGATGGAAATGAGCTGCAGTGATGCAAGATGAAAAGAAAATGGTTATAATAAAGCAAGAGCCAATACAGCTGGGGGTCTCATAACACTGAAGTCGGGGGAAAACATTTATCTTTCCCAAAGACTTCAGATTCTGACTTTATAAGGGAGAATATCAGAAAAAAAAGGTTATGCTAGAGGAACATTCAGGAAAGAAATAAAACTAGTGCAAAGAAGAATATGAAGGGGATGAAAGATGAATATAGGGCATAGCCCTTTATCTATCCCTTAGTTTTTGAGAAAAAGTACTGACAGCAGTCAAGAAAGAAATTACAATCATTACAGTTACTGGCTGTTACTAAAGAAAATCCATGGTAATTTCTCTTATTCCATCAAAATTTTAAATGTTGTCCCCATTATCCTGTTTGTTTGTTTAGTTATTTAATTATGTGTTTATTGACTGATTGATTGATTGATTGATTGATTGATTGATTGATTGATTGATTGATTGTCCCTGGTTATGTAATTAAAAGGCTGAGAGCTATGAAACAGGGACAATAAAATAAATGATATCTGTGATATAGGCTGTTCCAAATAGCTAGTATAAATATTAAGAGGAAAAAGGCATAAAATGGATGGTAAAAAATGTTGAATTTGGTGCCACCTACTGGTTAATGATAGTGATGGCAGGCAATTTTGGGATCAGTGCAATAAATGGAATTAAAAAGGATTATAAAAGTTTATGCTAGGAAGAAAAATAGTAATAGATTCAGTACATAATAGCAGATAATAATAAAAATAATAATAATATTTTTCTCAAGCAGTCAGAAAGGAGAGCTGCTGCAGTATTTAAAACATTTTATAGTATGGGAATTTATTAACCTTTCATACACAACACCCTTCCATGACACATGTGACATATATCTTATATAAATACTTCATAACAAAATAAGAAGGAAATTGATAACATGGGTAAATGCAATTGCAGGGAAGGGTTGCAGTCTCTAACAGTGAATGCTCTTTTTTCCTTGTTTTTCAACCTTCTGGCTGCTTTGAGTGTGAGATAATGACCCAGCAGAGTCTGAGAATGTGCCTTTACTCTGTTGTTTTATGATCTCACATTTGGTATATATAGCTAGCAGGGGGTGTGGGGGATGCAGGGTGACTTGCCACACTCAAAATATTTTTTCCCCCCATTCTTTTTAGATTTGTGCTAAAAAGATTGGTCTTTGTGTATATGTTCTTTGGTGTGTTCGATATTTGATGACAGAATTGGAGACGTATTGTTTATGTCTCATAAACATGCACACCTGCACACACACACACACATGAATGCATGCACATGCATGTGCACACACACACACACACACACACACACACACACACACACACACACACACACACACACACTATGGTATACAATGAGTTAGCTGGCATTTAACAGCCAATGGAAACATTACCCATTTCTAATGGTGTAGACCCTCACCCAGAGCCTATCCTTTTGATGCTATGCCTGAGTACCAAGAACCATTTGTAAAACTTACCCAAAGGCACCCTCCAAAAGTCATTTTAGCCTGTTAGGACTAGCATAAATTCCCATAGCTGGATGATCTAATCAGGGAGAGGGATACATTTATGTATATTTTTATTATTTGCTTCTTGTTCATATTTCCCACTCAATCTTGCAGGAGCTTCTGCTAATTGCTTCTCCCTAAGCTAAGTTATCACAGGAAAGAGAGCTGAAGGTGGTGTCATTGGAAGGAGGGTGCAGAGCAGGTGATTCTGTCCAATTATGCTTCAGGTAAGTCAGGTAGTTTTTTATTTGTTATCCTTAACTGGCTTTCTGAGAGTGCCCCATTTGGGAGGATGCAGTAGGGCTTAAAAACAAGGTATTTCTTCATCCACATAAGGAACATCCTCCCTCAATTGGACTTCAATCTACTTCAGCATGTGTCCACATCCCTCTTGTATATCCCTGATCTCCATGAGAGGCTCAAGTATGGGAAGTGCCCCTTGGGGAAGCACGCAGGCACAGCCATCTTTCCATTTCTTCCCCAGCCTACTGTCTGGAGCTTTACAGATGTCCTGACCCTCTTGTTCCCATGAGTTTAAGAACATCTCACTGTTATCTATTCTGTTTTGCATGGTTTGACTCTCATTTTCTGTTGGAGAGTCTCAAGCCTTCTAGTTTTTGGCAATAGCCTTCTCTGAAGCTATCAGCAAAGCATGTAGGGGTTATAACATATATTGTACCAAGCTATTTACATTGAAAAGACCCAAAAAAGGTTTGTGGCATTAGAGTAACAATAATACATCAATGGCCTTAGTTAGATCAAAAATTCTACAGACTTGATAAGATTGTTCAAAGCCCCTCCATGCATAAATAAAAAAAAAATATCTTGGTTATGTACTTAACTGACAACTTAAAATAACATATGAGAAGGTGGCTTGTTCAAGGACTCCATAAGTGATTTTTCTTCTGTAGTTTGCATCTGGGAAATGCTTCAGCAATAAATTGCTGTTGATCCTAAAATGTTCTAAAATGCCTTAAATACTTAGATCAAGAACTTCAAATCAAATAAAAAAATGAGAAATAATAATCTCTCCAGTCAGTATAGATATATATCTATATATATATATATATATATATATATATATATATATATATATATATATATATATATATATATATCAATCAGTGAATGCTTTATAGCTTACTACATACCCAGTACAAGCTTGCGCACAGAGCTCTTCTATAATCTAACCCCCATATCACAGAATAAATTCTTATTTTTATTTAAAAGTTGTTTTAACTAAGGATGTTGGCTTAGTATTTAAAAAAAATGAACTGCAAATGTTCTGCATCAGCGGATGGTATCTGTCTATATTATGCAAGCAAATCAAACAAATATCACATTTTTATAAAAAAAAAAAAAGTAAACTGACTCAGTGCCTAAAACAAAAAAGCAACCTACTATCTGACTTATATACATTTCAGAACATTTTGCAGTGTCAGTGGCCAACAGGTAGCAAACTCACCTTTGATGGAGGGACACCAGAAGGTTGTGGGTACTATTCCCACACTATATGACTGGATTGCTGAAAGTGCAGTGCAGCATTAGGTGGTGGGGGTTTTGCACTCCTGAACTCCTGAGAGTGCTTTCCTTTGGATGAGATGTTAAATCAAGGTCCCATTTGCTTTGATTGGTGGTAGTTTAGGTAGATGTAAAAGATCCCACAGCACCTCACAGACCACATTTGTCAGACCATGTTCTGAAGAGAGGTCAAATAAGCCATAATTTTAGATGCTTAGAAGCCTCTAATTTAGTCAGTCTCAAACTACTCATTTAAACCTTTACCAATAAAAGTATATGGTACTGTTTTGAGTGGTTCACTGCCTACATAACAAACCAAACTATACATGTGAAATGGTGAAATGGGATTCCATCAACTCCACAGTCAGGATTTAATTACTGGACTACCTCAAGACCAGTGCCGAGACCACTGTAGCAAGTGTCTAATGGGTGAAATCATCAAGTATGCTACAGTGATCATCATCTTAACACACTCATTAGACAATTTCCAACTAAATTACAAGCACTGATTACCAAAGCTTGCTCACAAACATATGATTACAACAAGTTGCCAAAAAAACAAATCCTAGGATTGAGAAAGAATGTCACTGCCAGTGCTAACTGAGCAACGCAGGACTATCCAATAGTGCAGCAGTGATCATCTGCAATCCAGAGGCAGAGTAAGGCTACAATGAGCAACACCCAGTGGCAGCTCGTACTATCAGTCTGCAGGACTGTAGCCCCCCCCCCCAGCTATGTGAAGAAAAGAAAAGAACATTTCATAAATCATAATTAAAAATAAAAATACTTTTGCAGCAGCAGTACTCTAAGTACTCTAAGTGAGTCCGACTGACTTGCAAAGTCCCAAAATTCGAACTGCGCATGCTCGTCGAGTTCCGTTATTTTATTTTTTTTTTTTTTTAATTAGTTTTGATAAATCTGGACTGCTGTAAAAACAGTCCAGATTATGGAGAGAAGACTGAATCAGCGTGATGCCCAGAACTCTGTGCTGTAAACTGCACACTAAAGTGGCAGGGGATCGGACTGCCGCATCTGCAGTCACATATGTGACGTGGATGGCTGGAAGGCTACTGATTGGTTCTCACTCTCTTTCCAAAAAAGAGAGCAAGAAACAATCAGTAGTAGCACAGCAGTTCACAGTACTTTTGGTTACTTGATATGGTGCTGTTGCTGAAACAACAGTTTTCTTCTGATTATTTGTTTTTTAGGCTTGCGAAGAGAGTTCTATCAGAGGAAAGAGTTGTGACTTGATTCCTGACCTTGATTCCATTCATTTGTTGTTTGTGATCAGATCCGGAGATGGACAGTCATCATTTTTTTTTAAGTTTATTGAGGTAAGTATCGGACTCCTTGAGTTCTATGTTGTCCACAATATATGTTTATAGTAATGTTTGTTGTTTGCTATACTCTGAACCTCTCTTCTCATCTTTAGGACTGCTGTATACTGCTTTTGGAAATGTGGGTAGGTGTTCATTCCCTCCAGGCTATGGTTAGAAACATCCCTTTTGGAATCATTTCACCTACTGGGATGGCAGTTGATTAACAAATGCATAAAACAGAAAATAAAAGAAACCTAGTTTTCATTCAGCCATTATGGTCATAGTAATATGCTGCTTCTCATGAAGTCTGCATAAAATGCAATCCATAAATGGCTTTAATTCATTGTCATAGCTTCAGCCATGTGGAAATTACCACAAATTGTCACTGCTTACCTTATTATACTGTCTTCATGTTCATTTTTTTATTTTTATTTTGGTTCCTTTTTGGTCTTACTTATTCCTTCTGGGGGGAGTGAAGAAAGCTGAGTGGAAGGATTTGCCCTCCCACGTTTTTTTTTTTTTTGTATTATGCTTTACTGCCTAATTCCGCACTACCATGCGGGTTTACAACATAATAATGTCAATGCAGAGTAAGAACAGGTGCATCCATACGTCCTTGTGCACACACTGTTGTGGATTTCTTCTTGCTCCCTCATCTAGAACTGCCTGTGTACTGCAAGCTCCATGACTCTGTTGAGTGAAAAACAAAAGCAAGCTCTTGAAAGAGTAGACCTGGGCATCTCCTACTCAAATCCTACCTTCTTTGGGCACCATGTTATGCCACTAATCAAATCCCAGTCATTAATGTCATGGATGGAATTCTTCCTTGCTGCCTTTGGACCACTCCCATTTCTTCATTCTATGCTTTGAAATCTTAAGACCATTTATAGAATACAGATTTATAAAAAGAGCTATAACATGCAGTTTATAATGATATGAAATATTTGGTAACTCAATTCCCTTCTAGAAAAACAAAACAGCTTCCTTAGTCTAGCTGTTGTTTCAGCTGAAATTATTATACATACCGATACCACAACTGTGAAAGTAGTTCTCACTTGATGCTACTTTCATTTCTGACTGCAGGCTTCCATTCATAATTGTAGCCTATCAGATGGTAACAGGACTTTAGTAATGGATGCATATAAATATACACGCACACGTATATATATATATATATATATATATATATATATATATATATATATATGGGTTCCTTCATAATTTTGAAATAATGAAATCCCGAATTTCAGTATTTCGAAACTGTAACACCAAAGCCTTGAAATCCTGAAACACCAGAAGTACGAAATTCAAAATTCAGCAGTGTGGAGATTTTGAATTAGCACTTCTGGTGTTGCGATGTGTGAATGGTTAGGTGTTAGTTCGGGTATGTATGTGTGTGTGTAAGTGTGTTGGTTAGACGCTTTAGTGTATGTCAGTGTGTGTTGTGGCTGTGATGTGTGTGTGTGCAAGGGACTGTGAAATGTGTGGGTGTGAGTTACCTTTGTGTGTCTGATTGTGTTATCTCAGAGTTAGTATATATAAGTAGGGGGTGTGGAGGGTGAAACCCCCCACATGGGAGTGCAGGGGGGCTTGCCCCCCAGCTTATATATGGCCTAGGTTTGTCTGTGTGCTTGTGGGGGGGACGTTGTGTGTATGTTTATGTGTGTGCTCTGTGTGTAGTGTAGGCCCGCAATTTTGAGTTTCACAATTATGGGGTTTTGGGATTTGAAGGTTTCGGCTATGTAATTTCAAAATACTGAAATTCGGGATTTCAGTATTTCGAGATTTCATAGTGAACCCATATATATATATATATATATATATATATATATATATATATATATGTATATATATAGATAGATATATAGATATATACGGGTCCACTTCAAAATACTGACTTTCAAAATCCCGAAACTCAAAATACTGAGACCAAAATCTCTAAAGCTCAAAACACTGAAAACTCAAAATATTGAAACTCAAAATATCGAAAAAAAAACACAGTACAGCAACACAACTATATTGCATCAGAACTACATACAGAAACATATTACTCTTCTGCAAGTATAAGCAGGGGGCAAGCCCCCCTGCACCCCCACAGCCCCTGCTACTTAAATATATCAACTCCGAGATTGCACTTCACTACACTAAAGTGCAAACTCAGAGTTGATATATTTAAGTAGCAGGGGTGTGTGGGGTGCAGTCCCCCACGGGGGGGGTGCATGGGGCTTGCCCCCCTGTTTATACTTGGAGAAGAGTGATATGGTTTGTGTTTTATTTGTTTCAGTATGTACTTGTGCTGGAATATAATAAGTTTTGGTATCCTGTATGTTTTCAGTTTCAGTATTTTGAGTTTTCAGTATTTTGAGCTTTAGAGATTTTGGTCTAGTATTTTGAGTTTAGGAATTTTGAAAATCAGAATTTTGAAGTGGACCCATATATATATATATATATATATATATATATATATATATATATATATATATATATATATATATACACACACACACACACACACACACACACACACACACACACATATACATATACATATACATGAACACACACACACACACACACACACATATATATATAAGCCTTTTGTGTAATTTTAATGTGCTCTTGTACATAAGGCTGTATCATTTTTGTACATTTTGTGTTCAGGTTCAAGTTTATGTATGTGCTTAATCCTTAAGCATTATACAAAAACATATATTACAATTATTAAATTCCATCTCCCACTTCCCACAGAAGGCATCTGAAATTAATACAGATGTTAAATAATAAGGGGCTTTGGAGTAAAGCTACTAGAATTGGAATTATTATACAGAAAATAAGGCTAGCTAGTTTTAGAAAGGAGGGGGTTTATTTTCAGCTATGATTCATAAGTAGAACATATCAGACATGTCATGATGCTGTAATAGAAGAGTGACTATGCACATATATGTCTTCAGTGGTAAACGTTTTAAAATCCTGCAGAGACACTTACCTTTCCAAGGTGTAGTTATTTTTAAAATACTTCTCCTATCAGCTGAAAAATAAAGTCCTGCTCTGGCAGAGATCAAAGAAGTGTAACTATATGCATAAATTAAGTAGCCTCAGGTAATCTGTTGAAACCTTGATGATGTCAAGAGTAATCAGTCTGGGGATTAAATCATCTATCAGATTATTATATTCTGGTTTATCCCATTTACTTCCAAGTAAAATATGCATTTTGAAAATTGGCTTTTCTGATTACAAATTGTGCATTTGCAAGATGTGGATAAATAAACATTGTCTATCATGAACATGTGATAATTGTGCTGTCCATCTCCTCAGACATTAAAGAACCCAGCCTCCCTACATCTTCTCAGTAAGGATACTTTGCCACAACTAGCGTTTTCTGCCTTTCTGTAGCTGATGGTGAATGAAAAGACTCTACTTGTGGAAAACATAAATCTTGTCTCACCTTGTTCTCTCTTCAAGTCTTTTATTCTTCAGTCAACATATTGTTGTCACATTGGTCACTATGTCAGTAAACCAGTACAATTAACTGACAGAAGATTAAGCTTAGTAGTAAAAAGAACATGTTCCCTACATACTTCAAAACTGTATGTAATAAGGCTTGTTTGCGCTAGTTGGTTTTCACCCCCCCCCCCCCCAGGGTCCAGCAGAACCTGTAAGTATCACGCCACAATTTAACTGATCTAATTGGTTCAACTTTAAAAGCTGATATTTACACCTTTGCTTGCTTATTTGGAGGTAAAAATAGTGATTCATGGAAAAATTAATAAGCAGCACATATAACACTAGTGACAGTATGAACTGGCATTTTTTCAACTTATAAAAGCTCACATTAACATTGATGATTTTGTAATTTAAATTGAAGAAGACTTATAAATAGTGATTCCTAAAAACTCTTACACTATTTACATACAGCACAGGTTACAAGAGAAAAAAAGGAATGGAGCTGTTTGAAATAATACTAAAAATAAGCTGAAATGAATACTGCTCCATTCCAATCTTGAGTAGAGGAAGTGAGTCTTAAAGGAAAGCATAGTAGTATAAAGATCCCAAAGAAATGTCAACTTTAGAAGTGGAATGGTCACAGCAAACAATGTTATTTACACATGGGCAAGTCATCCTTGCTTTAACTTTCCTAATTTTCAATAAGAATTTTTTATAATAATATTGTTTGCAGGAATATGACTATACAAGCACAAAATTACATGCTTGAAAGTTAAGGGTTTAAACAGTATTAAAAAATCTTCAGATTGATCTTATATTATTATTATTGTTCTCTTTAAATTTTGATATATACGTGATTGATTAATTTAATGTAATTGTTTAATTTATTATAGTATTTATATGAGTGGGTGTGTTCTGTGATTTATGCTCATTGAAGGCTATTATGCCGAGGCGCTAAGCTGAATTAAATCTTTCTGTGGAATTGGCATTGTTTTTTGATCTTATATTATGTCTGCTAGAAGCTACACATCTCCCAACAGTGGTACTAACACTATTAATTTTTTCATCATTTTGGTTAGTACATTGAGTTGTAAGTGTTGCTATGTCTATGAGGTGAATGAAATATCTAGATACGTGCTGAATTTAAAATATATTTTCAGTTGTTAATTGTGATACTTCATACATATCAGTTACTTACTTCTGTTTTGTGATCACAAATGCTAATCATTAACTTACCTTATCAACTGGCATCATGCTACCTTCCTTCAAGCATGACATTATTCTGTCAGTTCCAGCATCCCTTAAAACACTGTGGAACTACAGGCCCATGATATCCCATGTCCATTCATTAAAATCTTTGGGAAGTACTTGATAAGCAAATATTTAAAAAATATAAATGACTATGAACTCCTCTGTGGTAAGCAGCATAGCCTTCATAACAGCCTTAACAAAATCACTCTTCTAAACACAGCAACAGACTAAAGAAATGACAGTATGTTAACAGCAATTGCTTCCATTGACATTGCAAGAGCCTTTTAATAAAACAGGTATACACTACTACTAAACAAACTAACTACACTTAACAAAACTGTCTGTGTGATTGCAATCTCTGTTCTCTGACACGGAAAAAACATACCTGCAGTGTTTCCCAGGATACAATTTTAGGATCTCTCCTTTCTTTAACTATTCCTGAAAGATTTTACCCATAATCTCTCTTCTCTCAAACATAACCTACAAGTTGACAATACATCCATATTAAACTCAAATAGTCTTTTAATAACTTGAAGGAAAATAAATGCAAAACTAACAATTTGGACAACCTCCAATAAACGGCATATACACTTCCAAATCAAATATCATAATTGTCAGTTCTCAGTAATCTATTGCAAAACTATAGTTATTATAATCCAAGATTTGCATGTCAACACCCTTATTTTAGTGGGTCTTAAGACATACTCGGGACTCAGATTAGACCCTGACTTGAGCTTTAGACAACACGCTGAGTAAACCACTAATAAGGTACTAACTCAGTTATGTTAGAAAATCTCATATTTCTTTTACCATATGCATAGCAACCCATAGCTAGAAATGTAATAACCCCAAACTGTGCCATGGTCTTCTGTCATAACATTTCTTTTGTCTTTCAATACCTACCTTACTCAAATGACAGAAAGCAAATTTTATTGATTTGCAGTGTTACCAGACATGCAGACAATTCTGGCAAATTAGTGGCAAATCATTAAAGACTGAAGTTAGAAAATAATGACGGACATTTGAGTTTCAGATTTCATACCCTTCAGAAAATTCATATTAATGCAAGACCTACTATTCTATTTTCTAAGTTTAAAAGAGCAATATTTAAAAATTATCCTTATTTTTGGGCCTTTGTCCCACTTTTGTTTATGGTTTTGTCCAGATTTCTTGCTCTGAGGTTGGGAGGTATGACAAATGTGTCAAGGCCATCACCGTCAGCCAGAGACATTTCAAATTGTGACGTACATGTTGCACCCAATTCCCTCATGTAGTGACTCTGGATGTGTCCAAGCAAGGCAAGGAGCAGTTATGCAGTGTAAGTGTGCAGAGTATCCCCCAGCCAAGGTAGGCAAAAGTACTACAGTGGCTTTTCATCTGTCCTTGATTTTGCAGAATGTTCTGGTTTTCTGTCATATTTTTATATTGCTGATTTGTGCTTCTTATTCAGAAAATGCATGTTGTTGCAGTCCCTGTTGCTCTGTGTTTAAGTAGCAATGCTTTAATGACCATCAGGTAAGCTTGTCTGAGATTCTAAGGTGCAAGTAAGCTTTAATAAGCATACTGTTAAAGAATTACCAACACTGAAAACTTTTTTGTTGTTGCCATGCAGTGAATATTTATGTAACTAGATAACGTATAAGCCTTAGGTATTGAAATGCATATGACAGTATTTGTAATAAAGGATGGGATTACAGCATTTTCAGAACCTCATTACATTTGTTGGAGACTTGCAGTCATCTTTGCAGGCTTTACCCATAAACTAAACAGAATGCCACTCTATCATGTGTGGTCCATAACCTGTGCAGTAATCCTTTAAGCAATTTATCTTGAGCTTGTTTCTTGTTTGCTGTTCATTTTTTACTTTGATCACGTTTTCCCCATGAAATAAGTAGATAGCTGTTGTCGGGCAGCAGGTCTTTTTTGGATAGGAAACATTTTTACAATTGTGGGTATCAGCGCATTTAATTAAAGTCCCAGTTTTTGTGGTTTTGAGCATAGCCCCATCCCTTTCTAGTTGGCCACACCCCTTCCTGTTGGCCCCACCCAGTCAATTGTTTCCTGTTTGATTTGAAGTCACCAGCTGCCTCAGGCAATACCTCAATTGCAGAGTGATAACTAGGGTGAGGCAAAAGGGGAAACTGACCAAAGTGGAACCTGTCGGGGGGCATGATGGTGAGTAAATGTAGTACATGTGTTGATTTACTCAGCTGTAAGGATATCATGGCTTCATCAATAAATGCTAATATTGTCGTTACAGTTATCAGCCAGTGAGGATCAGTATGTTTTAGTAACTATAGCAAAGTGTTTGTTATTGTTGTATGAAGCAGCTTGTCACAGTCACAAGAGTGTAATAGAACATTTTTTTTTGGTCCTCATATTGGAAAAGACCTTTCAGTTTTCTACTTTAACTTGAGGGGGTACTAGTTACGGTTTTGCTCATTAGCATCTCATTACTATATTTTTGAATCAACTAGTGAGCTGTCATACTTGAACATGCTAATGATCCCCTACCTGCCCACCCATCGCTGTAACACAGGCACCTTCCAACATGAAAAGACCTTGATATAATAAAAACATTGATTCACTGACAATTATGAGTCCCTTAAAATACTTGTATGAAGACATCTGCTCTTGTTACATTTGGGCACAATATTTAAACATGTAGAGGTGTTAAAAGCATGGTGACATCCTTCTAAGAGTATAGTAATTTGTCATATCCCATATACAAGAAGCCTATTTGTGCTCCAGAGAATGCATAATATAGATTTACTTAGAAAATTAGGATGATACGATAACTGATACAAAATATAAAAAATGGCTAGAATGAAAAAAAAATCTGTTCTAGTTGCTGAGTAAATCAAGGAGTGTTGATGTAATTATGTAGTGGACAGCAAAGCAAGATGAAAGGCTGTGTTTGTGTTGATAGAATGAGTTACATCTCACTGCATAGTCAGCTAAAGATGCTGATGTTAATTTTTAAGTATGCAGAATAAGACCATAAAAACTATTTGCCTGATTCATATTATGAGATCATGGAAACTGCTTCTGTTATTCTAAAAAGACTGTTTGCAGTACTTCAAGAAACTGCTACACGAATATGTGAAATAAGTGCCGGTTTAAAGACTACTGTGTGTGTGTGTGAGGGGGGGGGGGCATTCATGTATACCTGTTTTTATGCATTAATATGGTTGCATGACATAACTGTAAGACCCATAAATGTGAGTCCAGTTTCTGCAACCAAACAACTGCAAATAAAGCAAACAAACAAAAAATTACTGGGATCCTATTAAACTGTTTCATGGATTTGTAGGGGCTTCACATATGCTCATGTAATATATATTAATTTCGAAATTGCTTAACTCAGTGTAAAGGGAATGCTCTGCAGTACAAGGACTCTGACTTCTCTTTTCTTCTTCACAGTTGAATAGCCATAGCTAATTCTCAGTTATAGACTTTGCACTTCTGCTGTGTTCAACATGAAATGTACGCACATATTACACAGAGGTGCATGTCAGTAAATAGCAGACCACTTGGGGGTGCTGTAAGGCCTTATGCCATAGTTGGAGAGCTTCCCCATCAGTGGGATGTCTACTATTTCCTTATAATACTCACCAAGGAAAGCATTGTGTTTGTTGATGTGGTACTGTTGTGTGTTGTACTTTTTATATGTGCCTGTCTTTTTGCATCCTTTGTTTGTTTTCATACATTTAGTCCATTTTATGTATTGTGGTAATGTTTTTGTCATACCAGTGATTACGCCATTTCTTTAAGTTTACTAATTGCATACTAATTAACTGCAAGACATGTTAAATATTCTAAATAATAAAATATAAAAATCTGTATATTTTATTTTAAACATAAAACTATGTGAATCATTAATTATTGCACTAATATAATATTTATTGATTTTGTTTACATTTTGCTATATGTTATTTCTCATTTTAAAAGTGAGAAAGCTATTTATGTTGAATAAGCGAGACAGGAGGCTGCTTTAGTAATCAGTTTAAAAAAATTGTTCTCCTATTTAAATTTACTGTGATAGCGTTATTGGCAATTGCTGTCCAGTCTGCGAGCCATCAGGAATATGCCACCTCATTAACTGAGTATTAGCAGATGAAAGAGTTCAGACTATAAAACTTGAATATCAGAAGCACAGTATTTCACAAATGTGTGTTTTTATCCTACTAGTGCAGTCTTAAGATGTTCACAAGGAAAACATTTTAATAGCAACCACAAGAGATAAAAGATTCATATATGCAAACAGTAATGCTCTGCCCCAATTATTTTTGTTAAGTTTGGTTTATAACATGACTGCTGTTTTTATTTAATTTGGTTTCTATAATAATTTCATATGTGTTTTATTGCTATTCTATATGCATTTCACTTTATGCCGTTTCACTTTTGTGTACTGTATCTCTATGCTAGTCTTACAGCTTATTGTGATTGGCTTTCTGTTTTCTTTTGCATCGGGAACAGCTGGATTTTTTAGCATGAATAGTTTAATCACTGCATGTCACTGCCACCACTGCTTCATTTCCTGTTAGTGGGGTTTTTGCTTTCATTTTCATCATCAGACCTTCTGTCTTATCTTTTTGGATGTCTTTCACTGTTCCTGATCAGATATTGCACTTAAATTTGAGTGTTTAGTTCTTTTATTCTGCAAAATGTGCATAATTTGTGTCACAGTCCTGATTTTTGTTTTTCTATGATTTCATTTTTTTAATCATATTTAGCAATGTATTTTAATTGGTGTGTATTTCTGCTGTTCAGTGTTATGATGTTGGGGTTTTATTGATTTACTTTTTAGGGGAGGGGGCTTTGTTGGTAACTTATCTCTGCCAAATCACTTTTCAAAATGGTGTTCATTTGCTCCATGAGAGTTCTCTGTGGATATTTTGGTCATAGTTTACTGTAATTCCTGCCTTCCAAGAAGGATATTGACTTTTTATAAGCCTTTATTTAGAAGCTACAGCCCTGTTATTGCTTTAGTTTGTTCAAGTTCAGAATTCTAATTTGGCCATTTTGTAAATATAAATATAAATATGAATGTCTGTGTCTGTAAGTTATATATCTACAAAAGTGCACGTGTGTACGTCTAAGTGAATGTGAAAAAAAATGGGATGGGTAACGTGACAACCAGTTGTAGTTATGAGGGAGATATCATATATCTACCTTTAAAGACACTAAGGCAACATCAGTTGCTAATTTCCCCATTTTTTTCATAAACAATTTGTGTGGCTCACCCATTTCATTCCTTTAGTGGGTCACTGGAAGTTTGGGAATACACTTATTCACCTCTTCCTTGAGGTCAATTGGTCATTTGATATGACAGGGGCAGGCATGTTAAAGAATTCTATAACTTCTAAACCAAATGTCCCTAATTTAGTCTCAAAATTTTTCTTTGTCCCTTTTAAAATTGGATATTTTTGGGAAGCTCCAAGTTAATAGTACCAGTATTTAAAATGTCCCTAATTTATGGCCTTTTTACTTATTTTTACTTCATCCTTAAGTCTGCGGGTAAAAGGTAAGAGTTATGGCAACCTTAAACAAGAAACAGAAAAGCCTTTATATGCTCCTACCAATTATATGGGCAGTGTTGAAAGAGAGATGAGTACAGTAAAACCACTGGAAAAAAAGTTTAAGTTAAGTGAGGATAGGACATTGTGGCAAATATACACTGCACCACCAATTATTTCACTACAAACAACTATGCCCAAAATTTTAGAAGGAGCTGGTAAAGGCATTTGACTTTAACAACATTTCAAGGAAATGCTATCAGAAAACTAAACTAATATTTATCTTGGTTTTTGGAAGGTTATGTTTACTTTTTTAAGTATTAGCTGTACGTACACTTCAGTTTTCCATTCTCAGAGAGATGGCCTTGTAAATATTTTAGAAAAACCCTAAGATAACTAAAATTTATGACCAGTGAATCCAGAAAATGGTAAAAGTCATGTCCCTTTCTAATATCTGCAATGTAAGATGTAAGAGTATGCTCAACAAGGTATTAAGGTTGAAAGTACAAATATGAAACATAAATAAGGTATAAAATAAAAATTGCTTAAATGTAGAAATAGAGTTTAGCAATATGTGATTAGCATCCATACTAAAATGACTGTGGCTTGGAAAATAAGGAATTTGCTTAATGGACATGTTTTTCTACAAAATTAGCAAGGATGTATGCATTTCACACTGTCAGCAAGAAAGCTGGCCTCTTACAGACTTAGCAAAAATGTAAAAAACAGGATGTAAAGAATGGACAACAGGAAAACAATCTGTACGTGTTTCTATCATATGACATTGTTAAGCAAGGAAGTTTAAAATGGTGCTTTTATCAAGTCAGCATTTGCACAAGATGGTTCCTTAAAAGACAATATCAGTATCATTTCTCTACAACATGAAAACATATTTTTCCACAAACACCAGCAAACAGATGTTTTCATACAAAGACCAAAACAGAATGCCAAGGAGTAAAACAGGATGTAAAACCACTATAAAAAGACAATAGCAAATGAAATTGTTAGGAGAAGTATTTTGTACAGGAAAGTTATTGTTTATGCTGAACAAGAAGTAAAAAGTGGTACAGTATAACTAAAGCTGCAACAGTAGTATGTGTGTTTTTTTTATAAAAAGTTATTTATTAATTACTGCATCAGTGTATAAATGACAGTTTGGTGCTGCATCAGTGCATATTCTGCAAGCTTCTGTGGGCAACAGACTGTGAATGCAATGATAACTAGACTTTGATTTCAGCAGATTCCAGCCAGCAAGACCTTAGTGTCTTAAGAAGACTTTGGTTCCAGCACAGTAAGCAGCACCTTAAATCTTCAATGGCAAGCCTACCTGCATTCGAAAACAGAGAGAGTGATAAGGCCTGCAGAGGGTCATTTCAGTCAAATTGCAGTAACTAACATTTGTATATATGTGTAAATCCTAAACAGAAGTATTCTAGTTTATAAAGCTTGTAGTAGTAAAGTTTCTCAGACGTCTGAATCCAGATTGAGCCTGCAATGCAGGAAAGTTGCAGTCCCATAAAATTCTCCAAGAAACGGTGGACATCTACGTTTCACAGCAGTTCACTGCCTGCTGTGTTTCACCAGCTTCTTGAGTGACTCCGAAAAATTTCCAGCCATCTGCAACAACAGCCTGATCACCTGTTCTCTTGCTAACTGGTAAGACCTTTTTCTGTGTCACATTTTTAGTATGGATGCTATTAGACAGAATTCAAGCAGGTGCAAGTCAAACTTTATTCTTAATGTAGCAGAACAACCAGAAAAAATATGGCGTAAACTGCAATGTTGGTATACACAGCACATTAGTAAATGTAAAACCTTATTAGGGCAAGTTTATAGTAAGGTATTATGCAAATATAGTACAATATTTGACTGGTATCTCATAATAAAACATGTGGAGTATGACAAATGTTTATTGTGTAAATCATATGAAACTGCTTTCTGTGTACAATGTCATAAAAATACAGTGCATGCCATTATTCAAAGGTTAGACTGTACAGACAAAAATTTTAATGGTAAAAAACAAGAAAAGTTAATATGCTTACATTATATTCAGATGTTGAACAGTTACGTCCTGTCACCACATGTGAAAGGTTAATTTCAGAGTTACAACAGGAGTCAAATCAGTTACTGACAGAACCTCCAGTATGTCTTGTTACAAAAGAATGTAATAAACATCTAAAAGACAGACACAATGAGTTCAGGAAGTTTAGACAAGTTATACAAACATTTGTTTTAAAACTGCGTAGGAGTTTTTGATTCAGCAGAACAGGTTACTGAAAAATGTCACAAAGACCATGTAAAATTACAAAAAACTCTTGAACAGCAGTTACAGGATGAAGAAAATAAATTACTGAACTGACAGAGACTGACTTCCTGCATACAACAGCTGAGCTTAAGAAAACATTGCAAAAGTGCAGGAAACGACAGCTGATCTGTACAAAAGAGATATATTTTATAATATACATGTGTTTTGAAAATGGTTAGGCATACATGGTTGGATCTGATGTATGGACAAATCATTCCCAAATGTTTTACTTTAATTCAGTTAAAGCAAGACATGTATCAGTACTACAGTAAAGTAGAGCATATGACTGCCATTCTCATAGCATAGTCAAAAGGTAAACAAAACAGTTCTAGTGCATAACAGTAAAAATCTGAAGTCACAAGATTGATATGCATGTATTTCTTTTCATATAAAGTACATCTTTTAAAATGCACAAGAGAAAAGGTAGACAACAGCAAATGTAAGTTATGTAAATATAAATGTGTTAGTTAAGTCAATATCAATTTTTTACAATTTTTTTATAATTGTATAGTAACACCACACCAAACAGTTAAAGTTCTGAATTTTAAAAAGAAATAAAATCACAGATGATATTAGTCAAGCAGTCTTTGTAAAATGAATGGCAGGGCAGTTCAATAAATAAAAAAATACAAATCCAAGCTAAAAAATACATAAGCTAATTGTAAAATAATGTCTATTTATGAAGTATAAATGCATAGTTATACAAATCGCAAATACTTATTATAATTCTAAGTGTTTTATAACTGCATTTTACTATCAAGCTGCAGGTGTATTAGATGATTAAAGGAAAAATGCTAAAAGGGTTAACTATGGTCTACAGAGTCTAAAATGTGAGCTCAGACCTTCCCAGACTGGATAAATAGTTACAGGAAATATTGAGCAGATAAGTTAAAAAAACAAGACTGATTGCTAGACAAGTGGCTTGAGTTTTTTTAAAACATTATTGTTATTAAAACATAATTGTTAAAATGTTCACATGCAACATTATTTAGTAATAAAACATCACAATTGTGCATATATGTCACTGATAATCTGTTTGTAGGTAAATGTTAAAAGTAAAAAACCTCAGTTACATCAAGTATAGCCAGCAGATGGACTATAGTACACATATAGTTCAAATAAAGTATACAGGAGGGTACAAATAACTACTAGTAGTAGTAGACAGCAAAGGTAACAAAAAATATATATTCTGTCATTGAAAACAGCCAAAAAAATTATCGAATCAGACAAAGGTCCATAATTTGTTAGTAACATAATAAAGCAAATGTATAACCAAAGTGTTGGGCTGGCATACATTCTATTCTCACAGCATAAAGCAAATAAACAATACTGCAATACTACAGGGGGGGGGTTACTTTCTCAGTTTTACACTGACTGTATGAGCAGTATTGTAAAAGGGTCTGAAATAAAGCTACAGGAAGAAATAATATTTCATTCCCTCTTGACAATACTTTTTTAGGGGGAGGGGAAAACAGGAATTAGTGCATTAGAAATACTGGTAAACAGATAAAACCTGACAGGATAAGATATTTTACAAGTTGCTAATAGCTATTATGCTAATTATTATTATATTTAATATGTTTTTGGCAAGACAATGTTGGTATGCAAAAAGCATGAATGTTTCTAATTGAGGGGAATGTAGTTGCCTAGATACTCATAAAGAGACATAAAAATTTTCCAAGATTTTGCTTGATGTTAATGTTACTTTACAGTCTTTGTATGTACAAATACAAAAGAATTCAGTACAAATGAAAGTAAAAAAAATGGGTCCAGGGTACCTACTAGATTGAAATATAGTCTGTGTAGATATATAATGTATAGGACACATTGTAAATTAACAAGTTCAAAAGTAATTTGTCAAGTTGTAATTTTATTACTAGTTGTAATTTTGTCACAGTTTTTGGACCATCATTTTATCAGTACCAGTATTGGTTACCCCAGTTAGAGGAAAATTATATTAAAATATTGTACTCATACAGCTAATACTGCAGTGGTGGTGCAGCTGTAGCGTTGTTACCTGACAGTTAGACGTTGCCCATTTGATTCTCAGTTAGAGTGTCTTCTGTGTAGTGACATGCGTGAATGGCCGTTCCTTCATTGAAGGTTGTGCATTAGGTCCGGCAAGCCAGTATGTAAAAATCTACTGCCAATCATTAGCGGACTGGAGTTCTGCTGTGGCGACCCCTAACTGGAAAAAAAGCCGAAAGACACAAACAAGTACTCATACAGCTAATGGAAATATACTGAAATAATTACATTCAAATATTTATTATCTAAGCCCAGTTCAGTACTTTACCAATGTATTTAACATGTTCACTTCACTGTCAACCAAGGTGTTAATGGGCAGTTCAGAAACATGACCACAATGTTATGGTTAAAATGACATTTGCAGTAGAACATAGTTCTTTTCTCTTACAGATATTAGTCTATCTAATCTTTTGGTATAAAATGATTAATAAAAGTAAACAGTTAATTCAACAGCTGCAAAGAGTTAATAAAACAGTTCTAAGTCATAAATTAAATTCTGTGATCGCAAAAAAATAAATTAATCAAGTTAAAAAATAAAACTAAAGTAGACACAGCCCATAACTGATGAAATGTTTTCACAGAATGGTCTGCAAAAAAAAGTTGTTAAATACATTCAGTTTTAGTAGTAATAATTGATATCATTGTATTAATTGTGTAAAACTGCATTTTGACTTGTATCAAAAGATGACTAAAGGTTTTGTTACTTAATGTGTTTTCTATATAATCTGATAAAAAAATACATATCAGTATAAAGTGTTTTGAGTATGTTTTAAAATAAAAAGAGGGACTTGTAAGAGTATGCTCAACAAGGCATTAAGGATGAAAGTACAAATATGCAAAATAAATAAGGTATAAAATAAACCTTGCTTAAATGTAGAAATAGAGTTTAGCAATATGTTATTAGCATCTATACTAAAATTACTGTGGCTTGTAAAATAAGGAATTTGCTTAATGGGCATGTTTTCCTACAAAATCAGCAAATAATGTATGCATTTCACACTGTCAGCAAGAGAGTTGGCCTCTTACAGACTTAGCAAAAATGTAAAAAACAGGATGTAAAAGAATGGACAACAGGAAAACAATTTGTATGTGTTTCTATCATATGACATTGTTAAGCAAGGAAGTTTGAATGGTGCTTTTATCAAGTCAGCATTTACACAAGATGGTTCCTTAAAAGACAATATCAGTATTATTTCTCTACAGGATGAAAACATATTTTTCTGCAAATACCAGCAAACAGATGTTTTCATACAAAGACCAAAATAGAATACCAAGGAGAAAAACAGGATGTAAAACCACTACAAAGAGACTATAGCAAATTAAATTGTTAGGAGAAATATTTTGTGCAGGAAAGTTGTCATTTATGCTGAACGAGAAGTAAAAAGTGGTACAGTGTAGCTAAAGCTGCAACAGTAGTACATGTGGTTTGTTATAAAAAGTTATTTATTAATGACTGTATCAGTGTATAAGTGACAGTTTGGTGCTGCGTCAGTGTATATTCTGCAAGTTTCTGTGGGCAATAGACTGTGAATGCAATGATAACTAGACTTTGATTTCAGCAGAATCCAGCTAGCAAGACCTTAGTGTCTTAAGAAGACTTCAGTTCCAGCACAGTAAGCAGCACCTTGACAATTAATTTTTCATAAGATACTCCTCAAATGTCTTTATGTCTTACTATATTTGAATAAGTGGACATGTCCAACAATCAGGTACTTCTGTTGTAAAAGGAACACAAGAAGAAAACAATTAAAAGCGTGCAATGTTTCATAGCATGGTCTAAAAGAGAGGGAAAGACTAAAGTAGATGGGGAAATATTTCAGAGACAAATGACACTTTTCAAAGGTAACATTTCATTGTAGGGAGTACAGAAACTTGGGACCATGTATTTTTATGAAGCAGTCAGTGCAAACTTCTTGCTAAATGGCAAAGGCCTTTAGAAATGAGCTAGATGGGGGGATGCAGCTAGCTGACCACGAGGTTTGCCAACAAGGAGTACAAACAAAAAAGCAAAAGTGCAAGGCAGTCAGCTGAATCTCTAGAAGCAGCAGGGAAGCCTTTTAATAGCTTGTAGACCAGGTACATGGACTCTAAGAAAGGCAGTAATAAAAATAATAAACATAATGACCAATGTCAGTGAAAAGTAGAAGGATAAAAACAGTTTATTAAATGTCCAAAATAATTAGCATTTCATCTCACCATCACACTGGACTCTTAGTACTTTGGATAAAACTTCTGAAGAGCATTATTTCTTTATTAATGTGCTGTAAGACCCTAGGACCTTGATGACAATCTAGGGGCAAAATTCCTAATGGGGTTGCCTCAGGCCCACTAATAATGAATGGAAGATTTCATAAGGCACATGTCACACTTTTTTATTTCCTTCTCCAAGGGTTATTTCAAATATGAACATTCTTCATACGGTTACAGAATAAAAAATAACTGTATTACTGGTGCGGCTGCAGTGACTGAAATGTTGCAATGTGGTTTGTTACTTAAATAATGAAATAAATCTGTTTTCTCTAAGCCCAAAGGGTATTATTCAGTCCATTAACATTTACTTTGTTGATTTATTAGTATTTAAGATGACAGTGGTTTGTGGATTTAATACAATTTAATTATTTAATATTTAATACTCAACACAAATAATCCTGCAGTACTTAACATTCTTTTTTGGGGAATTCATTCATACTGTAGTGTATTTCTTTGCCCATTATCAGTACTCACTGCTAGTTAGGCTCCTAGAGATGTCCTTTAAAATACTGCTCTTTCTGCTTTTTTTAAAATATGAGGCAGTGAATGCATGTATTTGTGGCCTATGAGCTATGTGTTTAAATGATTTCTTCCTCTATCTGTTTTTGGATATCTATTTCCTTTGTTGTTCCCTTTTTTATCATGAGTTGTATTTCTGCAGTACAGACACTTAAGTTCTTATTAGCTATTCCCCTCTAGATTTCAAGTGGAGCTTGTCACAGAAGTCCAGCTACACAGTCTTTGTGGGTTCTCTTGCATTACTTTCATTTTTGTCACATCAGACAACTCAAAACGAAACTAAAGATCTTTAATTATCAAATGAATGATCCTATAAAATAATAGATTAATTGTATGTGTGCCCTGCATTTTATAGTTTCATTTCTTCTTTAGTGCCAACTTTGTCCTGTTCAAGGTCAGGGAGGAGCCAGAGCCTATCACAGCCAGTAGTGAGTATCAGGGAGAAAACCAACCCTAGACAGGATGCTTGACCATTGCAAGAGGCATGTGCACACAGTCACACACCATGCATATACAGATAAGAAATTTAGAGGACTGCCAATAAGCCTAGCTTCATTTCATGCAAACACAAGAGGAACATTGTAACTCCACACAGAAGGTACCTCATCTGAAAACAAAACCATTTAACCAAGCACTGTGGGGCAGTAATACTAAATTCGGCATCACTATGCCCCCCTTTATTATTTCAGTTTGCTGCCATTTTCCTCTGTAATACATAATTCTTCACGTGAATATCACATTCCATTTTCAGGTTTTGTTTCTATTCATCCATCTCAGGACAGTTGTTTTTGTAGCCTTGAGGTTCTTGTGGTCTCCTAAATGTTTTTGGCTCCATGATTCTGCTCAGACCACTGCAAATCTTCTGAAATGAGCCCTTTGGGGGCTGTCAACTGAAATACATTTTCAAATTTTTTCAGTCATGCAACAGGTTATATGACAATGCATTATATTTAAATAATGCACATGTATGTATAGTAGCTCCAGATATTAGTCTTTGATATAATAAATAACCCAATCATTCTACCTTCATAGCTTCTTAATAGGAATTCCAAATTTGGATACTTTGCAGTCACCTCTGTATTTACTTTCATGCATTGATCATTTCGCCATAATTCTCCATTTGGGTGATGGGATCTTTGAGTTTTCCACATTTAGCAAGATGTTCCTGAGGCTTAGGACCTTTAAGGATTTCCTACCATCTAGTCCAAAGTGCTTTTCATTATAGCCTATACCTTGTGTCAAAAAGATGGGAATATAATACAACCCCTGAATATGTGTCTTCCTTGGGAAGTAGTTCAGACTGTCAGCACATTAAAAAAATGTCTGCAAACACACAAATCATTGCTTCCAGGATATCTCAATTTGTTCTTTTTTCCTAAATCACATCCTACTTAAGCAGCTTTCTTAGAAGCATAGTTATATCTGATAAGTGTGGAATGAACCGATATAATATAGTTGAATAAACAGAGGAACACACTTTGCACTATTAGGCCAAAATGACTTCTTTTAACAGTTGCATTTCATATTTTCTCTGGTATTTATCTTCATTTCTTGTAGTTTTTTTTCCTTAGAAATGCAGAAAGTTGTGACATGATCCACAGAACCTTCAAACACTCTGCTGTCAGAAAATCTTCTTGTCCTTCATCCAGGTATGCTGCACTTACCATGTCCACAAAATGTACTGGTCCAGCTATTTCTTAAGTGCCAGCAACATTCTTAAACATTCAGGTTCTATTAGCACTACCCTCATTTTCAGACTTGATGGGAAAAAATACCGATACTCAGAAGTCAGTCTTCCAGGCATCCATTTCCTTTATTAACATGCCAGCACCTTCCCAAGCATGAAGAGTTATGTGACACCCCACATACAGGTTAGCGTTACATGTGCTGAAGTTTTAAATGCTACACTGCTTTATACAGTATGCCCCTCTCCCCCTTAAGCTAAGAGATGTACTTATAGGCATTTAGGTAATAATACCTATACTATGCTCTATTATACGAAGGTTGTCAACTGAAATACATTTTTACAATTATGTAGTCATATGACAGGTTATATGATAATGTATTATATTTAAATAATGCACACGTGTATAATAGCTGCAGATATTAGTCTTTGATACAATAAATAGCCAAGTTTTCTGCCTTCATAGCTTCTTAATAGGAATTGCAAATTTGGATACTTTCCAGTCACCTTAGGTAGATGAGGTCATAGACATACCAGATATTTCAAAGTCACTGTCTGGAATGTCTGTAACACCAGGAAGTACAGGAAGGCCACTTATTAATGCCATGCTCAGAAGGGTTTTGTTTCTCAGGACAATGACTCTACTAAGTAATTGATTAAGTTCCTTCCATCTCCCAGAAAGCAGTCCAGTCTTGTATAAATGTCTTCAAAGGCATCTTAACACCTGTCTTATCTGTAGTTTGTACTGTTTAGGAGCATGGTAACTCAGCCTGTTGGATGACCACAACTTCCCGCAGCTTTGAATGTTTGACACATGGGTTTTGGTTTCTGACAACTTTCTTGGGCTAAAATGTAGACAGTATTCCAGCTGATTTCTCAGAGTACAATGTATGCTTTAGCTGAGCTCCCAGCCAAGCTAAAGCAGACATCTTTAGATATGACAAAGAATATGTTTGGCAAGTGCCCTGACTGCAGCAGCAGTGATGAAGTAGGTAACATTGTATTCATTCTCCTCTATGTCGGTGATTAAGAAGGTAACGACTTTACACATTTCAATGAAGTGTTTCTGTGTTCCAGTAAAGCTAAATAACTGTCTTGCATAGGGCTCGCAATACAATTTTTCTTTTTTTTTTGTTTTGTTTTGGCAGGACTATGTAATTAGTCTGAACTATTCTGTTCTTGCTTACATTTCTGTATGTTTTTGTTTATGAAATGTTCTGCATTTCACCAGGGCTGAGCCTGAAATTTTCCATATTGATCAGTGCACTACCCCAGTAAACGAATATAAATAAATAAATAAATTGGAATATGTTTGCAGCTAATTTACTCATCAGCTTCCACACATTTCATAAGGAAAGTACGGTTGTGTAAGTAAATTTACAATAACATTTGATGTTCAAATAGATCGCTGTTGCAGTAGCCTAGACTGTGTGGGTTACATAGTACCAAAGCTATGACCACCAGACAGTTTTTAAAGTTCCAGGGCACCTTCTACATGCCTTAACTGTAGCTGTGCTTGAGGAAAGACATAAAATCAATGGTTAGGGTTATAAAAGTATGCAGTGAAGACCAACTTGCTGTCTTTAGAATACTTTTAGAGTCCCCCAATTTCTAAAAAGCCACAGAAGAAGCCAAAGCCCCGGTAGAGTGAGCCCTGACCTTGTCTGGAAGTGACTTGTTATGGTAAGAATAATACAAAGAAACAGCCAGAGACAACTATCTAGAAATGTTCTGCTTTGACACTTCATAAGAAATAAATAGCTGATGAGCCTTCCTGAATATTTTTTCTCTGCACTGTCCATGGAAATCCATTCTCCCTTGTTTATAGTTTGTGGAACAAATACAGGAAGATTAATAGTTTCACTTAGAGTAAACTCTGAAATCACTTTAGGCATAATAGAAGGATTTGCTCCCAAGGACATCCAAGCCTTGTGAAAAAATAGAGTTGACTCACCATACGAGCTTGTAATATAGGTATTTTCTTGCAGAAGTGAGTGGATGGCATTACATTGTTTCCACCTCAGCCCAATGAGCTGTTTTAAATGGAAGAAGTGGCAGTTTTACAAGCACAAAATTAATGTCCCCAGGAGGAGCCAAGTGTTTTCCAGGTGTGCAGATATGTAAAACTCCTTTCAAAAACAGCTGACTTGAGAGAGGGCAGAAAGGTAGGATCTAAGGGCAGACAAGCAGAGATGGCTGAAATATGAGTCTTAACAGGTGAGTAAGAAACACCAGAGAATAATAACTTACACAAATATTATTGAACCAAGGGCATCCAGACCTTAAAGGGTCTTGGTTTTTAGTGTGGCACCAACTAGAAAATCTTGTTCACTTACTCATACATGATTTTCTAGTAGCAATTTTTTTTTTTTGCCTCCTTTAGTACCTGTTGCACGCCATAGGTGCCTAAAAGGTATTTAAAACTTCATCATCCAGACAGTTAATTGAAGGATTTTCAGGCTGGGCTGTATCAAACAATGTCTATCTTGTGTTAGTAAACCTGTCCTGTGGGGGAAGCCTCTGGTAATGGACCTTAGCCATTTTCAAAAGAAAGAGAAACCGCTATTGCCTATGACAGAAGGGGATCACCACAACTATCTTTATGGAGTCCTTCTGGACTTTCAGAAGAAAAATTGATATCACTGGAAAAGATGGAAAGGCATATAGGGACTTTTCTGTCCAGAGGAATTCAAAAGCATCTGTCTTCCAAGCCTTCTTACAAGGAATACTGGAGCAGAATCTCTGTAGCATTGTTTTGAAAGGAGGCAAATGCATATATTTGTGGAGTTTCCCAGAGTTGGATCAATTCTTGGAACACTTTTGGGTGAATTTTCCATTTGTGAGGGTCTGACCTGGTTCTTTTCAGTTTGCCTGCAATAATGTTTTGCTCTGGTGGAATGTATGAAGCTTTGAGGGTCAAATTGAGCTGATTTGTTACACCCTAGGCTATCATGGCAATACTGCCACATTTGTTTATGTACCCATCACCATTGTATTGCCTGTGAACAAATATAATTTAAGGGTTTTAGAGAGTATACATTCAAAAGTTCGAGGGCCACATCTGCAATGCTGCTTCCATGAATTGCAAACCGCAAAAGTTGAAAACCATGAAAAAAAAGCCGAATTACAAAACCTTGCCCCCTTTTTGACTCATGGTAGCACTCTGTTCGGTGGTGGAGCGATCCAGGAATGTCGAATTTGACATATTTACGACATTTAGGATAGTCGACGTGACAGAATTTGGCAAAATGTTTAGCGGTAATGGACATTTGGAAATGTGCCTTCCCACACATGAATTTATACCATTTTAGAGCATCTGTTACTGCCACCATCCCCTTCACATATATGTGCTTTTGTCCTGCATGTTCCACAGACCCTGCATTTTCAACCCTTTGAATACTGCTTCCCAAACAAAATCTGAGGCATCTGTTGTGACACTCAGAGAAGGAAAAGGAAGGTTCATAGGTAGGTACTAGGCTATTGGCCCTAGGGCCTATATAAGCCTAGCCAAAAAGGCAGACTTGAACTGAAAGTTAACTGATCTGCCCACCACAGTAGTTATCATATTACGAACCCGAGCACTGGAATCTGAAAAGATAGTGGGTGTTGATGACTGGACAAGACTGAAGAGTAGTAACACTGAATTCTTCTCATGTGAAGTCTGGCTAAGGGAACCATGATAATCACAGAGACCTTGAAACCATTCACCTTGAGATATTCCATGGCAGATGTAAAGGACTGGATGGGAAAAATCAGGAACCTTTCTTTGTACAGTTCTGTTTTGTTGAGAGAAAGAAGGGTCCTTTTTACAGATGTATCCAGAATATATCCCCTAAAAAAACTGTTCTGCTGGAAGTAATGAGAGAAGATTTCTTTAAGTTCACCTAGACAGAGAAGGTGTTGCTTGACGTGTCAGTGAATCTTGACATTTGGAAAAAGACTTGACAAATATAAGATAGTCATCCATGTATGGAAAAATGTGGATGCCTTGTAGTTTGTAGTAAGAAATTACTGGAACCAGGCACTTTGTAAGCCCAAAGGGTAAGACAGAAAACTGATAATGTGAGCTAGATATAAAAAATCTTAAAACACATCTGAAGTCGTTGTAAATTAAAATGTGGTGTTAAACATCTTTTAAGTCTAATATTAGTATAAAACTCAAAGAATGAATGAGATATAAAGTACAGTTTTGTACCTACCATAAATGTAGATGTTCGAAGATCCACATTGCTGCAGTCCTTACACTTGGGTAGTCCGCTGTCCACGGTCGGCCCGAATATCAAAGTATAAGGCTGACGTCGGTCAGGGCGCATTTAACTGACGTCAGGACGTCAGGGTATAAATGCGCATGACCGGCATCATATCCTCAGTCTTTTCTTGCCCCAGATGTCAGAAGACCTTAAAAATAAAGGTCAAAACCAAAAGACAGCAAACAAATAACCAACCAACCTTGCACTAACTATATGTACAATATATACAATATACACAATATGTACAACCCAACCCACACAACCACCTCCAACTACAGAGAGGAAGGAGGGAGGGTAAATTGGACTGCAGCAATGTGGATCTTCGAACATCTACATTTATGGTAGGTACAAAACTGTACTATGTTCTTCATCTCACATTGCTGCAGTCCTTACACTTGGGTAGAATCCCAAAGCAGAGATAAGGGAGGATGGCTAACTATAAGGAAGCAGGAGCTGCCAAAATGCCCTGCAAAACCGCAGTGGCAAAACCAGCCCTGGACTTAGAGTAAAGTGGCAGGTGATAATGCCTAGAGAAAGTATGCACAGAACTCCAAGTAGCTGCCTCCAAAATATCCTTGGTTGCCACTCCCTCAAAAAGCTGTTGAAGTGGCAGTAGCCCTAGTGGAATGAGGCCTAATCCCAGCTGGAACCTCCTTGCCATGATGGGAATAACAGAAAGCAATGCAAAACCCAATCCACTTAGAAATAGTTTGTTTTGACACAGGCTTGCCCTGAGAACTCAAAGCAAAAGAAACAAACAACTGCTGAGACTGCCTGAACTCTTTAGTTCTGTCCAAATAATAACGCAACTGCCTGTGTACATCCAAAGTGTGCAAAATCTTTTCCCACTTATTTTGGGGATTTGCATAAAAAGTAGGCAAATGAATAGTCTGGTTTAAAGCCACACTAGAAACCACCTTAGGCATAAAGGAAGGATTAGTACGTAATGATACCCTATCCTTATGGAAAATCAAGAAAGGCTCAACTGCCATAAGGGCCTGTAATTCAGAAACCCTTCTTGCAGAGGTAATGGCCAACAAAAAAGCAGTCTTCCATGATAAATATTTCAACTCAGCAGTAGCTGCAGGCTCAAAAGGTTGTAGAGTGAGTTTCTCCAACACAAAATTGAGATCCCAAGCAGGAGTAGGAGCTCTTCGTGGGGGTCTTATATTCTTTGCCCCTCTAAGAAATTGCTTGAACAAAGGATGAGAAAACAATGGCGGGTCGTAATCATAGTGAGCTGAAATTGCTGCAGCATGAACTTTAATAGAAGAGAAAGACAAACCTTTGTCTAGTAACTCAGTAAGATATTGAAGAGCCACACACAAATTAGGCTCAGAAACATCAAAATCTTTTGCTGCACTCCAAAATAAAAATCTCTTCCATTTATCAGCGTACACTTTCCTTGTACTAGGCCTTCTAGCTTCCAAAATAACATTCAAAACTTGCTGAGGAAGTGGAGGCCCATTATGGTTCAAAACAGAATATGCCAGGCTGTTAGGTGCAGAGAGTGAAGCTTGACATTGAGCAAATGGCTGTCCTCCTGTGACAACAGGTGTGGAATCGAAGGCAAAGGCCATGGAGGCTTCCGTACTAGACTTCTTAGTAATGGGTACCAGTGCTGTCGAGGCCAATCTGGAGCTATTAAAATCATCCTTGGCTTGTCTTGTCTGACCTTCAGAAGTACCTTTGGGAGGAGAGGCAGAGGTGGAAAGGCATACACATGAAGATTGCTCCAATTGAAAGAAAGAGCATCCACTCTCCAAGCTGTGGGATGAAACCTTTCGTGCAAAACTTTGGCAGCTGATGGTTTAGTGGAGAAGCGAACAGATCTATGTCTGGAGTTCCCCATGACACTGTCAATTTCTGAAATACATGAGGATCCAATTTCCACTCGTGGGGATCCATAATTCGTCTGCTCAACACATCTGCTAAGGAGTTCTGTGCTCCTGGCAGAAACCTTGCCTGAAGATTGAGCTGTAAACTGAGAGCAGTCTCCCACAAAATCATTGCTTGCCTACATAGAGGATAAGAATGCGTTCCCCTTGCTTGTTGATGTACCACATGACAGTTGTGTTGTCTGTTAGAATCAACACCTGTCCTGGAAGAAGGAATTCCTTGAAAGCTATTAATGCAAACTGGACTGCTAACATCTCCTTCATGTTGATATGTAGATGTCGTAGTCTGACAGGCCACTTGTTTTGTATCCACTTTCCATTTAGATGAGCTCCCCAAGCTTTGTCTGAGGCATCTGTCGTTAAAATCTGACTTGCCTCTGGCCGGGTCACAGAGAGTCCCTTGTTTAGGTGACATTCCTGAGCCCACCACAAATATTCCTTCTGAATGCAAGGTATTATTTGAATGACAGTGTCCAGATCCTGGCAGTGCTGTGTCCATACATTTTTGAGATACCATTGTAGCTTCCTCATATGCAGTTTGGCATTGGGAAGCACCAGAATACAAGATGCCATGAACCCTAAGGCTTGAAGGACTGTCCTTGCAGTCAGCCCGGACTGATGAGATAGTTGATGGAAGTAAAGGGATAGACTCTTTTGTTTGTCCGGGGTTAAAAAGGCCATCTGGGCTGCTGTATTCAGTCTCACACCCAGAAAGCACATGTCTTGAGAGGGTACTAGACTGGACTTTATTTCGTTCACAGAATACCCTAGGCATCTTAGCACTGCTATCACATATTCCAAATGACGAAGAAGCTCTTCCCTTCCTTGAGCCAGAATTAGGCAGTCGTCCAAATAAGGATAGATCTGTATTCCTTTTAGTCTGAAAAAGGCTATCACTGGAGCCAGAACTTTCTTGAACACTCTGGGCGCAGTAGATAAACCAAAGGGCAATGCAGAGAACTGATAGTGAGAAGTCCCAGCTCGAAAACGCAGATACTTTCTGCAACTGAGTCTGATAGGAACATGAAGGTAAGCCTCCTTGAGATCCAAAGTTACCATCCAATGATCTTTGCCCAGCAGAGGTAAAAGCTGCTGCAACGTCAACATTTTGAACTTGGGAATGTCCAGATAAGTGTTGAGGATAGATAAATCCAAAATTGGTCTCCACGTGTTCCCCTTCTTTGGTACTAGGAACAGGCGAGAATAAAATCCTAGGCCCACTTCTGGCAGAGGGACCGGCTGTATGGCCCCTAGTTGGAGCAACAGAGAAACCTGTTTGTGAGCCTCTATTCTTTGTTGAGGAGGAACGTCTGGCATGCCTTTGAAAGGAGGCAAGGTATGGAAATAAAACCTGTAGCCGTGGTGTATGATATCCAATACCCATCTGTCCTGGGTAATTAAACTCCAATTTTCTTTGAAAAGTGCCAACCTTCCTCCCAAAGGTGCTGCCAGACGAGCAGGCTCTGGCAGCTGAAAAGGTAGGTCATTGGGTCTGCTTACGAAAGGACTGACCCCTGCCCTCACCCGAAGCCTGTGCAGGAGAACTCCGTTCTAGGCCTGAAAGAGCCCTGAGCTCTGCCCTTACCACGTCTAGATCTACCCCTAGACTGGGAATCATAAGAAGGATACGTCCACCCCTTAGTAGGCCAATTTCTACTAAACTTTGGAGGCTGGACCTGCAAAAAATCTTTAACAGTCTGCATAGACTTAGCCTTGTCTTCCATTTTCTTTAAGACTGTCTCAACAGGAGGACCAAACAACACGTCAGATTGTAAAGGAGCATCTAAAATCCTTGTTTTAACATGTTCAGACAAATTCTGATCCCTCAGCCAGGCGTGCCTGCGAAGAACAGTCCCAGTGGCAGCCACCCTAGACGAGGCCTGTACAGCATCAAAACCACATTGCAAAGAATGCTTACCCACCTGTTCAGAAACATGTACTAAATCTTGCAACTCTTTACAATCAATACCTACTGCCAGAGCATCAACCTTAGACTTCAATTGTGAAAGGAGATAGTTTTGGTATTTCAACATGTGAAACTGGCAATTCAGAGCCCTCATAGCAAGAGTGGAAGAAGTATAAACTTTCTTTCCCCATCTATCCAAGGCCCTAGCCTCCTTGTCTGTAGGAACCGGATTCTTAACAACAGAAGCCTTAACACCCTTAGGCCCCTGGCTAACAGTTTCTGGGTCTGCCCTAGGATTCTTAAAAAGATACTTGTGAACTTCAGGCACCCTGTAATACCTATCCAGCTTAACAGGAGCAGGAGGCAAAGAATCAGGATTAAGAGAAGCCTCTGTAAAAACATCCTCCACTACATCCAAAACAGGAGGTATAGCCAAAGGCCTATGCTGGGGTAAAAACAGAAATTCCCTAAGCCGTTTCCTGGAATCAGAGAAGTCCTGACCCTCCCACTTAAAATGCTCCCTCATGGAATGAAGGGTTTCAGAAAAAGAAAAATCCTCAGGAGGAGTAGCAGAAGGAGTAGAATCATCCACATCAGAATCAGAATAAGGAGAGTATTCCTGCAAGTCTTCAGCCGAAGACTCTGAAACATCCGAAGCTTGCTCAAAACCCCCCAGCTCAGGCTCCACCCTAGGTCTCATAGCAGGAGGGGGCATAGAACCCCTAATCAAAGTAATCAAATCTTCTGCCATTTTAAGCATATGCTTCTTGGGCATAGTACCTGAAGAGCTAGGGATAACACCAACTGAAGCTAAACCTGGCCTGCCCCTGGGAGAAGCCTTAGAAACAGAAGGAGAGGGCCTAGCCACCTTAGGAAGGGAGGGGAGTATAGTAACCTGAGAAGCCCCCTCAGCCTGACTTGCCTCCTGAGAGGCCACATCTTGCAATAATAAGGTCTCACTCTGGGAACACAAAGAAATCTCCGGTGGAGCCACCGGCTCCAACGACACCTCTAAAGAACCGGCGTCCGGTACAGACGGTTCTTCTAGCCTAGGCTTAACTGTCTTGTCCTTGCGCTTCTTCGAGGAAGCAGGCGTCGGAGCATCCGACGGCATTTTATAATTGCACCGCTTCCCAAAGACTAACCTTGCACAATCCAACCTTCTCTTTATAGTGCGTTTATTAAATCTAGCACAAGAGCGACAGCCAACAACGTCGTGCTCAGGCCCTAAGCAAGGAATACACAAAGTATGATAATCTCTATGCGGTATCTGTTTCCCACAAGAAACGCAATTATTAACTTTTTCTGACATCCGGTAAATGACTGAGGCAAGAAAAAACTAAAATATTCCCCAACGGGGTACTTAGCCAACTTTGAACTCGGTCTGAAACTTCTAAATCGAAAAATCTCAGAACGCCAACCGGCACTTGCAATGCTGCTTCTGCATCGGACCATGCGGCAAAAAAGACTGAGGATATGACGCCGGTCATGCGCATTTATACCCTGACGTCCTGACGTCAGTTAAATGCGCCCTGACCGACGTCAGCCTTATACTTTAATATTCGGGCCGACCGTGGACAGCGGACTACCCAAGTGTAAGGACTGCAGCAATGTGAGATGAAGAACATCAAAGTTTGAAGGAATAACATCCTGAACTTTGGGACTTTGACAAAGAGTTAAGAAAGGAGAGGCCATGGGGGTGGGGGGGGGGGGTTGGGCTTGAAGAGCCAAGTAGTCATTGTGATATTTTGGACTGTCCTTGGTTCTGGGAGGCTATCCTCTTCTTTTTTGAGCACACTTGTCATTGCTTTTTAAAATTCTGTTTGCTTGTTTCTACCTTGCCAAGACTGTTTGTTTTATTTCTTGTAGAACTACTACTGAATTAGAAAGTTTTTGCTGAATTTTGAAAATGAGGGTTGAAAGATTAGGGTAACCGCCTTGAATCAACTTTCTTTCATCAAATCTTGTAAGGACCTCAGCAGAAGAAGAAAGGCCGATGTCAAGGGATAAATTTAAAATCTCTGTTTTTACATCTTCTGGTAAGTTTTGAGAACATAACCAAACAGGTCTTCTCTTAACTGGCCCAATAGCAGCATCTCTGGATACAGCATCAGCAGACTTGTAAAAGCCCTTTAAGGAGTGTTTGGTTACTTGAGAAGCAGAAACTATTCAATAATGTAAAGTAGCATTAACCTCTGAAGAAGAAAGGCTATCAGCAAACTTTTTCATGTTCTCAAAAGTAGCTGATACAAATTTTAACTTATGAGCCTAGCACTTCAAAATTCTGAAAATTAATGGAGCAAAAAGAATATAAACTTTCTTCCTATAGCTAACAAAAATGGAGTTAGCATTTGCAATATTTTTAGCAGTAGATTATTTTGATCAGGAAATAAATGGAGGATCTGATTTGGGATTTAGTAAGAATATGTTTATGTACCTCAGGGCTGCAGTTAAAAATGCTGACAGTGATAATTGCAGTATCAAAATACTGACAGTTCAAAATGTCAACAGTAAAAAGGCAGTTCAGAATGCAGACAGGGATAAGTAGATTGATATAAGGGGTGAAGGTGCATTTGTGGGAGTGTTAATGTTATAGTGAGGATTTAAGGGAATATCTTTTGAGTTATGCACTCTAAATATTGAGAAGAAACACCAAACCCACTGGAAATAAAGCAGAAAAATACTCTCTACTTCTCTGATCATTTTACATTAAAAACACGACATAAAAAGTACAGTTTTGTACCTACCATAAATGTAGATGTTCGAGTGTTCACCCTGCTGCAGTCATCACACTCGGGTTATCCTGTCGTCAGGTGGTCCCGCAGTCGGCCGGAATTCCAAAGTCTTGGTCCGGCGTCAGTTGCTGTTGCTTCTTCCCTGACATCAGTGCGCCAGAGGTATAAATAATGCAACCAACGCCATTTTCTTCAGTTTTTCTTGCCACAGATGTCAGGTGCCCCCAAAATGGTGGTCAATAATTAGTACCAAATTAAGTAATTTTTTTTTTTTTTTTTTTTGCACAAACACAAAATCCCTCCAGTTATAAGCAAATACATCAGGAAGGTATTGTAGAGATTTAGCCAGTTAGATCAGACGGGATGGAGGGAGGGTAACCTGGACTGCAGCAGGGTGAACACTCGAACATCTACATTTATGGTAGGTACAAAACTGTACTATGTTCATCATGTTACCCTGCTGCAGTCATCACACTTGGGTAGAATCCCAAAGCTATGGATGGGTGGAGGAGTTACAGAGGGTTAGAGGAGGCTAGAAGGCCCTGCAGAACTGCAGTGGCGAAGCCAGTCCTAGTCTTAGAGTAAAGTGGTAAGTGATAGTGTTTGGTAAAGGTGTGTACTGAACTCCAAGTTGCAGCTTCCAAAATCTCCTTGGTTGGAACCCCCCTGAGGAAGGCTGTAGATGTAGCTGTTGCCCTGGTAGAGTGGGGCCTAATGGTAGCAGGAACTGGTTTTCCATGATGGGTAAAGCAAAAATGAATGCAATGTCCTATTCATTTGGAAATGGTTTGTTTTGATATAGCCTTCCCTTGTGTAGCTGTAGCATAGGATACAAAGAGCTGGTCAGATTTTCTGAAAGCCTTAGTTTTATCCAAGTAGTAACAAAGTTGCCTGTGAATGTCCAAGGAATTCAGGAGTCTTTCTCCTTTGTTCTGTGGGTTTGGGAAGAAGGTGGGTAAGTGAATGGTTTGATTTAAAGACACACTGGAAACCACCTTAGGCATGAAGGAAGGATTAGTACGTAGAGAAACTCTGTCTTGATGGAAAATGAGGAAAGGTTCCACTGCCATTAGTGCCTGCAACTCTGAGACTCTTCTAGCTGAAGTTATTGCTAGCAGCAGGGCAGTCTTCCATGACAGGAACTGCAGATCTGCAGAGAAAGCTGGTTCAAAAGGAGGCAGCGTAATTTTTTCCAGAACAAAATTTAGGTCCCATGTTGGTGTAGGTGCTCTCCTGGCGGGCCTAATGTTTTTTGCCCCTCTGAGGAACTGCCTTAGAAGTGGATGCGAAAATAAGGGTGGTTCCGTATTGTAGTGGGCTGAAATAGCTGATGCATGGATTTTAATGGAGGAAAAAGAAAGTCCTTTGTGCAACATCTCAGTTAAATACTGTAGAATCTGAGGCATGTGAGGCTGAAGTGTGTTTTGGCCTTTAGCTTGGTTCCAGGCACAAAACCTTTTCCATTTGTCCAAATAGGCCTTCCTGGTGCTGGGCCTCCTAGCTTCCAGAATAACATCCATAACTGCTTGGGAAAGAGGAGCTGGCTGAATGTTTAGGTGATATGCCATGCAGCCAGATTTAAGGTTTTTAGCTGGCTGTGAAGAATCTGATTGTTTTGCTGTGTGAGCAAATGGGCAATTTGTGGTAAAATCCAAGGGGGGCCCTGGGCCATATTCTTCAATAGTGGGTACCAGTGCTGGCGTGGCCAGTCTGGGGCTATTCAGAAGCACCTTTGTGAAGAGAGGCAATGGAGGGAAGGCATATACTGTCAGGTGTTTCCAAATGAATGAAAGTGTGTCCACTTTCCAAGCTTGATGGTGAAGTGTCCTTGTACAAAATTTTGTTAGTTGATAGTTTTGAGGACTGGCAAGCAGGTTTATGTCTGGAAGGCCCCATTTTTGAGTTATCATTGCAAATACTTGTGGATCCAGTTTCCACTCGGGATCCATGAGGTTTCTGCTGAGGTCGTCTGCCAATGTGTTCTTTTTTCCTGGCAGGAATTGAGCTTGTAACTGAACTTGGTAAGCCAGAGCTGTTTTCCACAAGGTCATTGCTTGCCTGCATAGAGGGTAGGAGTGTGTATCCCCTTGTTTGTTTATGTACCACATTACTGTGGTGTTGTCCGTCCTTATTGTAAGTTGTCCTGGATGTAATAGATTTTTGAAGGCTGTCAGAGCATTCTGTACAGCTAGCATCTCTTTTTGATTGATGTGCAGATTCCTTTGATCTGCAGTCCATACGCCTTGAACGCACTGTCCTGCCATGTGTGCCCCCCAGTGTAGTCCGATGCATCTGTTGTCATAGTTTGCCTGGCTGGGGGCAAGGTGAAAGGCTGACACTTGTTGAGGTGACAAGCCAGAGACCACCATAGAAACTCCTGTTGTAGGCAGGGAATGAGAGATATCATTGTGTCCAAGCTGTGGCTGTGTTGAGACCATACGCTTTTTAGGTACCACTGTAATTTCCTCATATGCAGCTTTGCAAATGGTATTAGTAGTATGCAAGATGCCATGAAGCCCAAGGCCTGCAGAATTGTTCTTGCAGGTAGCTGGGTCATTGTTGCCATTGTTTTGAAATATTGAGTCAGTTGTAGTTGTTTGTCTGGCATCAGATAAGCCTTCTGGGCCGTTGTATTCAAGCTGGCACCCAGGAATGTCATATTTTGTGAGGGTACTAGTTTTGATTTCCTTTCGTTTACTGTGTACCCCAGGTAACTTAGAAGATGTTTTACAAAAGCCAGATGTTGTAAGAGGGTGCCCTTGCTTTCTCTTTGGATGAGGCAGTCGTCCAGGTATGGGTATATTTGAATTCCTCTTTATCTGCAGTATGCAATTACTGGTGCCAGGCATTTTGTGAAGACCCTGGGTGCAGTAGATAAGCCAAAGGGCAGTGCAGAGAATTGGTAATGGGTTGAACCTGCAATGAAATGGGTATCTTCTGCAACTTTGTCTGATAGGGACATGCAGGTATGCCTCCTTGAGGTCCAACGTTACTAGCCATGCTTTCTTGCCCAACATGGGAAGAAGCTGCTGTAGTGTTAGCATCTTGAATTTGGGTACTTGTAAGAAGGTGTTTAAAATTGAAAGGTCCAGAATTGGTTTCCAGGCATTGTCCTTTCTGGGAACTAGAAAAAGTCTTGAGTAAAATCCTTGGCCTTGCTCTCGAGTAGGTACCAGTTGAATGGCTCTCATGTCCATGAGAGCTGTAATTTGTCTTTGTGCCTGTACCCATTGATTTTGTGGCAGGTTTGGCATTCCTCTTTTCATTGGCAAGGTGTGAAAATGGAATCTGTATCCTCGTGAAATTATGTCTAGGACCCATTTGTCCTTTGTGACAATGTGCCAGTTGTCTGAAAAAAGTGTGAGTTTTCCTCCCAAGGGGGCTGCCAAGAGAGTGTTGCTTGGCCAGATGAGGTGCAAGTCATTGAGTTTGCCTTCTGGTAGTTTGGGACCTGTCTTCTCCTCCTCCCTTCTGTGCTGCAGTGCCCCATTGTCGAGGTTTGTACTGGGCTTGTGGTTGTCCTCTGCCTCTTGGACGTCTATATTTACCCCTCTGTGGTCTGTCAGTAGCTGGAAAGGACCAATTTTTTGTTGGCCAATTTCTGCTGAAGCGAGGGGGCTGTACCTGTAGGAAATCTTTGACTGTCTGCATAGATTTTGCCTTATCCTCCATTTTCTTTAAGACTTCTTCTGCTTTAACTCCAAAAAGAACATCCTGCTGTAAGGGAGCATCTAGAAACTTTGCTTTAACATGATCAGGCAGAGTTTGTTCCTTTAACCAAGCATGCCTACGTATAACAGACCCAGTGACAGCTGCTCTGCAGGAAGCCACCAAAGAATCAAACCCACATTGTAAAGTATGTTTTCCCACCTGTTCAGTTGCATGCAACAGATCCTGCATTTCTTTCAATTCAGACTGTTGAGGGAGTGTGCTCAGTTTTTGTTTTAACTGAGACATTAGAAATTGCTGATATTTTAACATGTGAAACTGGCAGATTAGTGCCCTCATAGCTAGAGTGGCTGAGGTGTAAATCTTTTCCCCCCACATGCCTAGTGCTCTGGAATCCCTTTCAGAGGGTACAGGATTTTTTGCCATAGAAGCCTTAGCCCCTTTTGGACCTGGGAGATAGTCTCTGGATCAGCAACAGGACTTTTATAAAGAAATTTGTGGGAATCAGGCACTCTATAGTATCTGTCAGGTTTGGCCGGAGCAGGAGGCAGAGAATCTGGGTTCAAACTGGATTCTAAGTAAACATCATCCACAATGTCTAAAACTGGGGGGATGGCAAGTGGTCTGTGCTGGGGGAGTAAAAAAACTCTCTGAGCCTTTTCTTTGAGTCAGAGTAGTCCTGACCTTCCCAGTGAAAATGTTCCCCCATAGTGTGTAAAGTTTCCCCAAAGGAGTAGTCTTCAGGAGGAGAAGCTGAGGGAATAGAATCCTCAGCATCAGAATCTTCATAAGGGGAGAAGGAATAATCTTGGTCCTCAGAGGAGCCTGAGGAAATAGACACTTGTTCAGAGGAGGCATAATCTTCCTCTTGTCTAGGCCTTTTGTCGGTAGGGGGTTGGGAACCCCTGATTAAAGAGCTCAAATCTTCAGCCATTTTGAGCATCTGTTTCTTAGGCATGGGGCCTTGAACAGGGGAGTGAAGTGCAGTCTTTTTAGGTTTAATAGGAGTCTTAGTCTTAGGATACGTTTTTATGGTGAGCGTCGTCGGTCTGAAGATGCCTTCAGAAACCGAAGGTGTTTCTGCAGGACCGACATCTATTTCAGCAGTGTTGTCGGTAGGGCCTAAACAAAATGGCTATGTCGGCCTAGTACTCTCCGCCAAAAGTTCCGAAGCGGTCTCAGGTTCCAGATCTGCGGTAGTCAGGGGCTGCGTCGGAGCCTCACTGAAGACCGGTGAACCGGAGACTGGACCAGCCGAGGCCTCGGAGTCTGGCTTGGGTCTAGGCTGCCTGTCCTTATCCTTGCGTTTTTTGTGCATGCCGGTAGTCGGTTGCTCCGACGGCATAGTGTAGTTGAATTTTCTACCAAAGTAGTGTCGTGCGAAATCAAAGCGCCTTTTTATAGTACGCTTATTAAACCTAGCACAAAAACGGCAACTAGTGACGTTGTGGTCTGGGCCTAGGCAAGGTATGCAGTAAGAATGAAAATCCTTATGAGGTATTTGCTTCCCACAAGAAATACAATTGTTAACTTTTTCTGACATTGGTCTGAGGCAAGAAAAGTTTCCCCAACGGGGTACTTAGCTTTATTGAAGACTTCGGATCTGAAATTCGACTTCGAAAATCTCAGGAGTCAGCCGACCGGCACTTGCGAACTGCTTCTGCTTCGGGCACCGCACAGCAAGAAAGACTGGAGAAAATGGCGTTGGATGCATTATATATACCCCTGGCGCACTGAGGTCAGGGAAGAAGCGACAGCAACCGATGCCGGACCAAGACTTTGGAATTCCGGCCGACAGCGGGACCGCCTAATGACAGGATAACCCAAGTGTGATGACTGCAGCAGGGTAACACGATGAACATCAAACAAAAACTCTTAACCCATAGCAGTACCGCAGGGCATGGATTATCTGAATAGTGGTAGTGTTATGGAAAAGGTTCTTCTAAGCTAAGGTGCAGGGTTAGGGTTAGAATTAAGGTTAGGATGCATTAGTAAGATGGTGCTGAGGAGTGAAGACCCCCCCCCCCCTCTGCCTACCTTACTGAGTGTTAATCCTGTCCCTTCCTATATCCCTTACTTGGTAACACCCCAAACAAAAATGTCATTAATTATGATCACGGCTCCTTCAAAGCCTTCATCCATATGAGCTACAAAACCTCCAAAGCTAATGAAATGTCCAAAGGCAGTCTCAATAATCTATGTGTGCTCAATGATATTTTAAAGGTACATAATGTTGAACTAGCTTTGTCTAGCATCATTTGCCAGAATCCCCAATTTGCATCCAACACTGAAAATAATCTTCCATTAGACAAAGCAAGAATCATTTTTTTTTTTTTTTTGCCTGTAGTGGACCATGCTCCCTCTGAATCTATTTGGTAAGGTTTATTTTATTTATTTATTTTACATTTGTTGACCGAGATAGTCCGACTGGAGGAATGTCCATTTTCAGCGGAGGCCCGGGGACAAAAGCTCCAAGGTTAAGCAGATACAGCATTACATAATACCAGCATTACATTTTACAAACAGACTATTTACAGAGATTACATAAGTAAGCAAGTTAAACAAGTTCCACAGGTTACAGTTAATCCTGAGCGCAATTCAGGATTAAATTAAATTACACAGTAAACTGGTTAGTAGATTTTTACACATTCTAGAGAGCAGGTCTTACATGTCTAAATAGAATCTCACTTTGTCTTGCTTCAAAACAGTTGCCACGGTGTTACCCATTAAGAAGATTCAGCTTGTTTTAACAATCATTCCTAGATGTTCCTTACATTTATGTTCCTGCTCAACCTTTGACCTCAGAGTAAGTATGCTGTACAGTGGATGCAGGGCATTACATACTGCACTACTGCATTTGCAGTGATGCTAATGAAACAGGCTCAGCTCCCCAGAATATTTATAATCTATTGATGCACAACAGATAAAAGTTGCTAAAATAGTAAAATACACTGGAGTCATTGTAGACAATGCCCCTTCATTGGATGACCATACCCATATAACCACTAGTGTCCACGATACATAAGGGGTTACCCACCTGATCCTCCATGGGGTTTAAAGCCATTTCATAGAAGTGTGTCCCTCTTTATACAGCTCTCATCAGACCAATTCTAGGATACTATATCCTGGTCTCTAACCTGTTCTGTACCCTGCTCTGTACTCTGTTCTATATCCTTATCTGTACCCTGCTCTCTAACCTGCTCTTCAAACTGCTCTGTACCCTGCTCAGCACCATATTCTGTAACCTGCTCTGCAACCTGCTCTCTAACCTGCTCACTAACATGATCTGTACCCTGCTCTCTAACCTGCTCCATTCCTTACTCTGTACCCTGCTCTCTAACCAGCTCTCTAAACTACTCTGTACCATACTTTATACCCTGGTCTCTACCATACCCTGTACCCTGCTCTGCACCATACTTTGTGACTTGCTCTGCAACCTGCTCTCTAACCTGTTCTCTAACATGCTGTGTACCCTGCTCTTTAACCAGCTCTGTAAGCTGCTCTGTATCCTGCTCCATACCTTATTCTTTACCCTGCTCTGTAACCTGCTCAGTATCCTGCTCTCTAACCAGCTCTCGAACCTGCTCTGTACCATGCTCTGTAACCTGCTCTCATTCTATAAAGTGCAACTGAAAAAGGTACAAAGATTCCTCACACAGATAATCAAAGATCTTCAAGGCTTGTCTTATAGAAAAAGACTACTGCAACTTTCTCCTTTCTGTGAATCTTATCACCTTCTTAGAGGAGATCGTCTGACATATGAAGCATTAAAGGACTCCTTACTATTTGAAACCTTTTAGTTAGCATCCCCCATGACTTGAGCACAAGGAAATGATCTGTCTCAATAAAAATGAATTTCACATCTTAAAGACTGCTACACCTATGTAATAAACTCCCATTTTTAGTTAAAATCAGCCCATCAGCACTCACCTTTAAGAAAGAACTGGAAGAGTACCTGGGTACCCATAAGTTCCAACATGGGATCCAGAGCAATAACCTGTTTGAATGTCAATAGAACCTGTGCTTGTTCACCAATCCTATGAACCTCTAGTTAGCCATTTTCCTAATGTACTTGAAGGTTCAGGACACAAGCTATCACTCTGTTTGTTGAATGGACTTGACATGTTATCTAAAACACAATATTGGTTTAGGTCAAGCTGTGGTGTTGATGCAGCATTTAAAGGTTCCCAGACTAGATCTCCACACACACACACACACACACACACACACACACACACACACACACACACACACACACACACACACACACACACACACACACACACACACACACACACACACACACACACACACACACACACACACACACACACAGTCAAATGACAATGTCTAGCAGTTGTTGCGCATAGACTACAGCAAGGCAAATGACTGTATCACATACAACTCATTATCTAAAGGAAAAGGGATCTGAGTCTGTATCATCACGCTGCTTCACAAATTATATTGCCAAATAAACTTGGCAAAATGTTTCTGAGTGCACTATCTGGTCAACTGGGGGGATCAAAGTGGCGTATCTTCCCTCTTGACTGTTCACCGACATTTCATGGGGGCTCAGGTAATATAACAACTTTTACCCAATATGCAGATGACTTGGTGTTGTGGTCTAATTCAGGTAACCTGCACTATCTTATTCAAAACCTTTAGGTGGAATTCAGTAACATAACCCATTAGCTGAATGAGAGAAGACTATTGTTTAACGCTACAAAAAATGTTCGCAAAAGGAAGTACATAGGAATGACTACTGAACTTTCTTGACCATGATAAAATGATTATAAAGCACATTTGGAAAAAAGCCTGAGGTGCTTTACAGGACCAAACAACTTTTGACTCTTAAAACATGGCAAAACATTGCATAGGCAACTGTACTACTGAAACAGCAAAGCATTACTGGTACAGTAATGGCTTGCAAATTTGTCAATATAAATATTCGTTATCTGACAAAAAGCTTATGATAGGATACATAGATTTGCTTCTAGCTCAGCGCCTTCCCTTCACCGCTGCACTGTGCCTGATGTGCTCTCTTAGTGGACCTTACACAGAGGGTGGAATATATTCCCCTAAAATTTGTCTATAAAATTGTTCATTTATGCCTATGCCCTGATGTTGATGTCTTGTAACATGGCACAAACCCATCTGGCAGTAAGGAGCCACTGTGGCCTACCAACTGATACTTACTAAGGTCACTAACAGGACAGAACAGAAAGCATTTAGTGACTCACCGTCATTGGCCACCTCCCTTACAACATTCAAAGCATCTGGAACCCACACTCCTTTAAGGAGATACCACACAACTAGTGTAGGGAGAACAGACTTTGTACAGTGTGTGCGACATAACATAACCACCTTCCATGTTTAGACAGCCTGATGGTATTATGCATCGAACAAAAGATGTTTGACTTACCTATCCTAACTGGCATCTTTGATGTATAAAAGGTCTGTGTCTTCTAATTAGCTTTCCAGCTTTTCATTTGGGTCTGTCTCTACACATGATATCAGCTTAATTTAGGTGCTTATTTCTCTATAACCTACTCCAGCATGCACTACTCTTTTCACATCTCCTTTATTTTTTTTAGGTTATTTGTTGATTTATTTATTTTTAGATTAAAATGTATCTGTTGATTGGGTAGGTGGACAGTCCATGCGCTGGAAATACTATCATGAGAAAGAATAACATGGCATGTGCAGAAAGCGTGTTGCAGGTAAGATACTAACAATAAAGTAACTCACAAAAAATCATTACATTAGTACACAGGATTAAGTAGTTTAGACAATTATTCACAAAGATGAGAGTGGAAACACTATGAACTATGCACACTGTAGAACAATTACAAAGAAAAATGCCTGACTGGCTGATTCAGCAGCTTATAAAGAAAGAGGCTGGTTCCATGACACAGACGTAGGAAGTCCTGACTGCAGCCGAGGCCACCTGGATTTGACTAGGAAGCCTAGGAGTTGAGTAGCCAACTGAGGGGAGTGGATAGGAAAGGCAGCAATATTTTACCATCTCACTTATCTTGGGGTAGTGGGAAGGGGTTATAAGTAAGTATGGCAGACCTAGTGGTGATACCAGGTTATGCATCCCATGCTTACAAAACAGCAGGGGCATGCATTGACAAACATTCTCAACATTAACAGCCTTATGTCATTGCACGCTGGGGTGGAGAAATGGGGTGGGCATATAAATAAAAAAAATCCATATTTCCCCACATATGACACTACACTGTAACACCTCATTCTCTTAGATAATGGGGGGGGGGGTTTGGACTAGGTCCAGGAGTGGTCAGGAGAGACAATCACCATCCAAGATCAAGAAGAGACACCAGTGGCTATTTCAATTATTATGGTGGCTCTGCTGGTGATGTCAGCTACTGCCCATTGCCATCAAGGGAAATACAAGAATAAGTTACTTTTACTAACATTCTGTAGTCTCTCCTTTTGTGACACTACGTCTTTCTGTGTCTTGTCATGTCTGTTATTTTCTGTCTCCCATTCTTACACAAGAAGTAAGCACTTTAGCTAAGATTTGCTATTGCTATAAGGTCTTCCCCTTTATATTTCTGTCTCTTGCTATATCTTAATTTGTGTCATAAGTGATACAAAATGAATCAATCTTCTCTCTCTCTCATTAATTATGACTACTCAATCACCTCAGAGAATATCAAACTGTCATAAAGATATCCTTCGGTGAATTAGCAATTTGTTATAATTATTACTAGTTATGCTTAAATGACTAATCAAAAAATGTCATGGAACTTACTCAAAAGTTCTTTACGTTCTAGATACACTGAGTATTAGAACAGTGTTTGTAATGATTTTAGGATGTTTAAAAATATTGTAACTGTATAGTGAATACATATTTGTTTGGTATTAATGTTTTGCCTTTTTTTTCTGTAAATGGGCAATGCCCAGTATCAGCCAACCCAAATACCAAAGTGTAGTCAATAAATGGGCAGCACAGTAGAAAAATGATTAGCATTTTCACCTCAAAGCTAGAGGATGTCAGTTTCACCTTTCATTTGGGTGTGAAGTATATATATCCTCCCTGTGTTTGCATGGGTTTTCTTTGGGTCCTACATATTCCTCCCATGTCCCAAAGACTTGTGGCAGGTGGATTGGAGTGTGTGTGTGTGTGTGTGTGTGTGTGTGTGTGTGTGTGTGCGTGTGTGATATGGATAAAAACTTGCAATTTACTTGTGTTTACTTGGTGAGTAAACTGCATGGATGGCAATGGCTGTTCATGGGGAAGCTACAGTACTCAGATGTGATTCAACTGCAGTAAATGTATAGAAAGAATGAATGAATTAATTAATTAATTAATAACTGTGATGGCAGATACTCAGTGTAAGACAACAAACATCTACTTCACAACCCTTTATCTTACCTTTTAAGAGATCACAGGTGTTTTTATATAAGCAGACATAAGACTGGAACACCTTTCCTGCTGGTTATATGGTATTAGATAGAGATATTTCCCAGCTATAGGCTTTCGTTGGACTTCTTTTAAGATAAAGGCCTCAAGCAAAAATTTGATAGTAAGCAAAAATCCTAACCTTTTTGTCAGCTTTTATAAAACTTTTTTTTGAGTCAGTAAAGAGGATGTTGAGGTATTTCAATAAGCAGGAAATGGTTGACTCAAAAATAACACAGTAACAAATTGCAGCAGAACTGAAAGTCTGCCATCAACTTCCTCCTGCTGTATCCACAGCAGCAAATTAGTGGGCAGATTGCATGTACAGACTGAAGACAGATAAACCTCTGACTTCAGGGTTAGTATTCTCACTGGCTGCATTGACGTGGTGAAACAAGGCCTAGAATTTGTGAATTCACTGTTCACAAAGCTATAACCTTAAGCTGCACTCAAGAGCCGTGCAATACAGCATTTTTAGTACATATTTCTGCAAGGTTTACACCTTTCTGAAGCACACAGTGCCAACATGTTAGCACTAGATATCATAATATACTTAATCATGCATAAATAATGTGCTTCAGTCCTTCTAAAAGCACTAAATATATCACAGTGTAAGGAAATAAGTGCATTAATATTGTACTTCAGTACTTCTTCTAACAGCAGTAAATATACCACAATGTAAGAAAACAAATGCTGTTTCTAGTCCTGTGAAAAGTTAGTGAGCTTCAGAGCCCCAGACTGTAATCCCCCCAACTTTTACCAGCACTAACTACATCAGAAAATGGTAAGGCAGCAGAACAGTGGCTAAATGGTACCATTTTCTACCTCACAGCACCAGGATCTATGATTCACCTGTGTGTACAGAGTTTTACATGTGCTTCCCATATATGTGCCTGTTTACTCTGGGTTCCATGGTTTTCTCCCTGCTTTCAAAAACATACTGGCTGACTGAATATACTAAATTGCCCAGTCCATTTATGTATATTTACCCTTGCCTTTTTATGGCCAAGATCTTGCATGAAAAAGGCCTGAGAAAGACCAGTTCACTAACCCTGTTAAAAATATTAATTAATAATAATTAATGACTCTGCTTGGTTCAGTGAATGATAGGACACCCAATAATATCAGTCTTGTTTAATCAACTCCTAACTCATTCTGACATTACAAAAGCAGCACCACACTGCACAATGAGTAAAAGGAAACTCACAATCAGCTGCTATAATGTGAATTACTCACTTTCAAGAAGACTAGAAGTGCAAGTGTGTGACACAAACAGCATGGCGTCTATAGCACCTCCCCTGGTTTATAAAGACAGAATTTCAATCCTCACTGCTTTCCCTTCATACCTGCGGTGGTGATGCTGCGGTAGCGTTGCCGCCTCACAGTAAGACGCTGTCTGGTTCAATTCTCAGCTAGACCGTCTTCTGTGTGGAGACATGCGTGAATGGGCGTACCTTCGTTGAAGGTTGTGCATCAGGCCTGGCAAGCCGGTACGTAAAAATCAACTGCCAATCATTAGCGGACCGGAGTTCCACTGTGGCAACCCCTAACCGGGAAAAGCTGAAAGACACAAACAAACAAACGGCTTTCCCTTCATGTTTTACAAGGACTAAACATATAAACAAAGATAATAGTACAGCATCTCCATGTATAACTACAACGTTTCAGGAAGCAGTACTGACACACACACGTTTTTTCACCAATATATTCCCCATTTAAGGAGGTGTGTACCAAATTAGCTTTATACTGTAATTGCCCAGCATGAAGACTTCTTATATCACCACTGGTGACAGTGCCTTACCTTATCTTAGTACTAAAGAAAATGGAAGGATGGGAGACAGAACCAACTCTGTCTAGAACTGACCTTCTTTATTCACTTTTTTTCTTGGCAGGTAAGTAGGCAGATAGGTAGATGGCCTGACAGTTTCACACACAAATTTAACATTATGAGATGACAATAAGCTTCATTCTGTTTTCTTGGGTTTGATTACTTTCATTTCTACTTCCATACTGTGTGAGTTTGACCATTCACTTAACCATGTGGCACTTCTGAGTCACCCATATAAAAAGGCACTTACACCTAATACACACACCTGAGTAACAAATTAATTAATAATGCATAAGTACAAAGATTGTACCTACTTTCAAGCAAGGCCCAGAAGATGACAACACCAGAAAATGGCACAGTACTGCGGACAGGATTTGCTCAACTGCTCCAAGGGAATGGCCAGGATTAAAACCAGAAAAACATCAACCTAGAGAAGATAATCCTTCTCCATTCCTTCACCTGTCTAATTATCTCGATAATAGATTCATCCATCACTCCTGTCAACTCCTTTAGCACTCGTGGTGGTAGTAACTCATCTGAGCTATGAGCAGCACACCCCCCCCCCCCAAGTTTAGCAGCAAGCCTCTCTGATTTGCAGTGCTTGGCTATTCTGAGGTTAGGCACATTACCATCTTAATCTTATCTGGTTCTTTTCCTAAAATGCAGGACATGGATGTTTTCCCTCTGTAGTTACCTTTACTGTCTCTAAGCAAATGACTGTATCCTGCAGGAAGATGGACGTAATCCAATATATGCTTGCTCTTCTTTATAATTATGTCAGCTCTTTCTTCCTCACCGCCTTTGTTTTTATGCTGCTCATCTTATTCTACTCCAACATACTCTTTTAGACTCCCATTTCGATCTGTTCTCCTAACCTTCATTCACCAGCATGAATAAGTAACATTAGCTTAGCCTTGCCCCTTATCACTGACGTTGTCACCTGCTCCTCTGTTCCCCTCGGTGTTGCGTCCTTTTAACATCTTTATTTACTGTGATTTTCAGACTATTTTAATCCCCCCTTACTCTCTTTTTCTGTTCTAAATCCACTGACTCAGAACTGTCCTCTTTAAATCATTAGTGTCCATGCTTCTTTTCACACTATACACTTTTCAGCTTATAAGAAAAAGAGTTATTGGGGTGGGCCCCTCTAGCATAAAACCAATCTCCTTTCTCTTTTGTTCTCTTCAAACTTTTCACTGCTTTTTTTTTTTTTTTTCAGAGACATGGAAATGAACTCAGCCCCAACCTACCCAGATTCCACCCCACCACCAATAATTCCACTGGATAAAATGTAGCCTTATAAATACATGAAATATGAAAATCAGATTTACACTGCTAGAACCAGAAGTGATACTAAAATGTCTGCTATCAATGTGCCCTGGACTAAACCTCACTCACTGATGACACTGTCCCAAACAGGTCATTTTTATGCGTCTCATACTGCCTACCCTAGGAGGTAGTTAAGCAGTTAATGTTTCTATTAGTATCACATAGTCATTAGTTCACTCTGTAGGAGCTGCTTCTCCCCATTATAATGCCACTGATATATGCTTGATCATTGTAGAATCCATCCCCAGTGGAAGCCTAGAACTAAGAAATGCTCCGCTATAACTTCCCACCCCATCTGTTTCTACGGAGCTCATTACTAACTCCATAAATGGCAGCTCAGTCCACATGACCGAGCACAATACTACTATATTAGAGGGAATTTACAATGAGAATCACCCGCTCAACATACTATCTTATTCAAACTGACGATATAAATGAAAAAATTAGAAAACAAAAAATCCAGTCTTATCTCTGCTACCATTCATTTTTTATGGTAGATATATAACAGATCTCCAAGATTACATGCAACCACTGCAAACTCATCTTCACATGTAAAACATCAAAAGGTCCAAATGACAGGCATCTCCATAAATAACTGATCTCTATTTAAAAAATTCCAACACACTGTGCCTCTGATACTATCTTCTATTAAGTGAGCTCCATATATATATATTTATATGTATATATATATATATATATATATATATATATATATATATATATACATATATATCTGACTATTGAATGAAAGTTCAATAGTCCAAATCCACAATCACCGAACACACTTAAACGAAAGCACTTTCACCGAAAAAGCGCTTTTGTTAAAGTGCGTAAAAAAAGTAATAAATCTACTTTTATGCAGGGGCAACCCCCCCCCCCGTGCCCCTCACACCCCCTACTTTAATATTCTCAATCCAAGATCGCACTACAGTGAGGAAAAGGGAATATTCCCTTATCTGCACCATAGTACGATCTCCGTAACAGTCATTCACTCACAACTCCCTCTAGCTGCAGGCATACTTCCGCGAAAGTGCTTTTTCGGTAAAAACACTTTCGTGGAAGTATGCTCGGCTATTTGTCCTTCTGTGAAAAGTTCCTTCGGGGATCAGTACCGATCCCATATACATATATATATATATATATATATATATATATATATATATATATATACTTTTTATTTATTTTTTGTTGTCTAGCTTAGTCCCACTGGGCTAATGGTCTCTTCCTGAGCTGATATTTATACTACTAGGAGAAAGTTGGCCAGGGAATCAGGGAACTTCCACTACTCTTTTCAATAGGTGCCATCCGATGAGCTACCACCAATTCAAGCAGATGGGACCTTGGTTAAATGTCTCATCTAAAGGACAACAAACGTAGGAGTGCAGCCCCCCCCCCCCCCATGCTACACTGCAGTGTCAGCAATCTGTCTGCTTCATGTGGGAATAGAATCTACAGCCTTCTGCACCAACGGCAATTATTTTACCTGTTGTGCCACTGACATATGTCACTTCCGCTCTCTTGCTAAGGCTGGTTGACATGATGGATCATTTCAAAACATATGTTCATTATTATACAAGCTATTCAAACTCTATAACCACCCCACACTTCCTCTTCCCTTTCCATTTGCTATTTAGAACTTTTGATCAACACCATTATCACGTTGTTCCTTTGTAAGTCTCTTTGTCCCTTCCAATAAATAACATTCTTTAATATATAAGCTCATTGAAGACTATTACTGGGCTCACCTCGGCTATTACATCAATATCTTACTTCAAACTACAAAAGCATTAGCTGTACTCGTATTACCTGAACTATACCATTATCGTATAGCTATCACTGCGTGAATCGTAGCATTACCTTAACCTTACCACTATCCAAGCTAAATAATTTGAACCACATCATTGTCTGAATTTTTTTTTCTCTCTTCTGCTTCATTCTTTCTGGCTACCCCAGTGCCCCATCTATCACTGGGTCTACCAGCCTTTCCTATTGCCCCCATTTTCATTCTAAGGCTGTGGCTGCTGCAAAACTAAAAGACATCCTAGGAGGGTTGTACTGTTGACTGAGTCCACAGTTTTTTCCATTTATAACCTATGCCTTCATCTCTCCCCTCCCCTGTTTGTCTGTTACATTCGAGGACTACTTCCTAGACAAATACCATCACCACAGAATGGGCATACCCATTCCACCTTGCCAGTGCCTCATATTCCTGAGCTGCTAATCAAACTCAGGTCACATGGGCTCTAGTTAGGGCTTTATTCCTCTATGGCAAGGCACTGGCCTCATTATCCAAACTTTTTCATTATCTGCACCACACCATTACTTCAATTATTACATTACCTAAACCACATAATCAACTAAGCTGCATCATTATGTGAACTATACTTTTAACTCAACTCTACCATTACTAGAAACACAGCATTACCTCAACCACACCATTATCTGAGCCAGACCTTTACTAGAACTACACAGTATCTCATCTAAGTCATTACTCTGGCCACAACCTGTACATGAGACATTTCACTCCTGAACTACACTACATTCAAAACCTTAGCTGTCTAGTCTATATTGTGACCTATACCTGCAGTATTGATGTTGTCTGGTGTTAGTCAATGTTTCTTATGTTCTCCTTGTCCATATTTACTTCCTGTTGTTTTATCATTTTTTCATTATATTGTAGTTACGGGCAATGAATGATTGTCCACTGTTGGGCTATTCCACTTATCTGTTCAACAAATGAAATAAATGAAAACTGTAAAGTTGTTCCAGTTTCTCCTGTACTACTGCCCATGTCACTCTCTCATTTCTCCGTCTGTCACTCTTATTTCCTGTACCACTATCCTATGATGGTACTTTGACCTTCTATATTATGAATACTAATGAAACAATTTGCACTAGATTTCTGTTTATTCTGCTTCATACCCTTCACTTTCCAGTAGTCCAGTGTTCTGCTCGTCTTCACTCAGTCCTCAACAACATGCATGAAGATTTTTTTTCTCCCTGTTCATCAGTCACTGTGCTCACTTTTTTCTCTAGTTTCACCTTTGCTTTTATGATATTTCTCTTTTTCTCTCATTTTCTATTCCAGGGGTGTATTTCTGTTTTCATTGTTAACTCTTTTTACTTCACTTTTCACATATATTGTCTATCTCTCTCTTTTCTACATTAATTTTTATGCAGTCTTTCACTGCAGTTTTTGTCCTGCTTTAGGTATTCCCACAACTCTTCTGGTCTATCTTTTGATTTCCATCTCTCCAAATGTGTGCTTCCTCCATGCCCAAATAGTCTGTTCACTAATGGGCCCAGACCTCTATACTGGTTGCTACTCACTTATTTCTTGCACCGAGTGAGAACAATAAAATTTTTTTTTAACACTCACCACTTTATTCCATCATATCCAAGTATATACACATGCAATCTGCATACATAGTACAACTCTTTTTCAGAGTGTTTGCCTTTCATTCTGTATTATGTGTTTACACTTCAACATTACTTAGACATCAGCCTCCTCAACCCAGTCTGAAGACTGCAACTAATGTCCCATTTTATTTTATTTTCCTATATGCTTAAACAAAACATAGGTTTTGGGGTGTCATTACTGAAACAGACTTCTCTTGTCTTTCCCCCCACCTTTCAGCATTTAGTCCAAATGTTCCACTTTATTTATACTGCTCTTAAGTGGGCTTAATAGACCACCCCCTTTGCCCTCTTGCACCTTAGCTGCCTTATTTGTGCCACTGTTTATGCAGTACTGGTCTATTTCACCTTTCAGTCAAGCCTGTGTGTGACATGTCTTGTATTCCCTGTTCCTCTACCCCTTTTGCAACCTCCACCTTTTTTTTATTTACAGTTATGCATAGCACTTACTCTTCCTCAAGCTGATTGGTGCTTCATTCCATCTTGCTTACAGTGGAGGGATCCTTCTCAAGGTTACTCAGTTAAACTTTACTGTATACCCCATTCCTCTACATACATCAGTGGTTACCCTCTTTACTGTTTTACTTTAGGCTTTTACAATTTATGGTGCCCTTGTTGTTCATGTTTCTAGAGTGTCTCCCTTTCTACATGTATTAACAATATATATTTTTCCTGTTTTCTTCCCCTACCTCTCTGTGACACAATACTCTTTCTGTCTGTTTTCATTCTTGTCTTCCAAAATCCATCCTTTCCATCTTCTCTAAATCTGCATATTTCCTTCTTTCCTAGTTCCATCTTTCCACTTACAACCATGTTTTTCTTCTTGTCCACATTTGGACACTGGCCCTGTACAAACTTCAGACTTTCTACCTATTTCTGAAGGCCCAGACATGCTCACTGATGAGGCTTCTCCAGTGATGCATGTTATACTTTATGTTAATGTTGGTTCCCTCTCTTTCCTATCCACATACTCAATGTCCATTAACTATCATCTCCTCCACAGTGCACTTGGTTCCTTGCATGTCATACACTGAAAATAATGTCTCTCCTTGTCTTATCTTACTTTACACATTTAGAATCCTGATATAACTGTACACTAGTCCATTGTGCCAAGATTCCAGTTTCATCAAAGCCTCTCTGCTATAACTGCCTGCAATTAACTCATCTTATTTACCAGACCTTTGACATTGCACTACACAAGTCTCTAGTTCTCTTCTCTTACTTTATTTTCCTTTTCCTCTTGGCATTTCCATGATCATACTTGCTTTACTGCTTCCCTCCTCCCTCCATTTACTTTTGTTCACCTCTACCTTCATTTCAATTTAAACAAATCTTAACTTTAATACATTCTTATAATTGCTTTAGAATCTGCTCAACTGCAGTCTGTCTCCAATGATTAACTTCATAATCTCCTGCATGCTCCCTTAATCCCCCTTACTGTCGCTCCTTCAACTTTCCTCTCCTTGCAAAAAGCTGTCTACCCATCATTAAATACTTTAATCACTTTATTTCTTGTCTGATAGGTCTTGGTATGGATAGCATCTCAACAAATGACCTGATGGTCTAAAAAAATGTCTTTTTCTAAATCCTGCTAAAATAGAGGCCATCACAGTACATCAAAATTTTCCATATGATATGACATGTTGAAATCTGATGTGGATGATAAAAATGAGCTAAACAATAATTAAAAAAATCAAACTATATTAGCAGAAAAGGCTACAGGCCATGGACCATTCTAGGAGTGAGCCAAAGAGGTGTAGGATGGTAATTCCAGCAAATGTCCATACAGCAAAACAAGATCACTGAAAAATTACTTTCAGTGCTGATTGATTTTGCCCTTTTCCCCATTCTTGTGTGACTGTAGAGTTAGAATATATAAGTTAGGGAATATGGTTGTGTGGGGGGGGGGGTCTCCCCTCCTGCAAATAAAGTGATACGGATTTGCAGTGCTGCAGCTCGCAGAAATCACCATTAATGAGTTGACATCAGTCAGACTTCACATATTCCCAACATCTACTCTAAGATCTTTACCATTCAGAAAGTGTTGCATTCAGAAGACCCACTACAATGCAGTGACTTAAGAAAACAAGAATACACTTCACTTACTAAAATACAGAAGATCAAAAGGAATACAAAAATCTAAAACACTGCATGCTTTCATGGAGAAGATGCAAATTAAGTGAAGCATGTCTTAATTGTACATCACATCTTAGTTTGGAAAACTAGATGTGTTCTGTAGTTACAAAATGACCTCTGTATAACTGAGGTCCCTAAAATGGCATATTCTACTAAGATAGCAACATCTCAGGTTTCAGCCTTCTACATATACAGATATGCACAATTCATCACCAGGGGCACTGATGCTTGGTTTACAAAAAAACTCAAATTATATTTTCATGAGCTGAAATCTAGTAATTATACTATCTATGATATTTATATGTAATCTGGGGTTATTAAGGTGATTTCATTATAATTTCCTTCTCCATCAATCTATGAAGAAACTTATAACAGATTCTTGACACAGAAAACTCAATAATGCAAACTGACAATATTGTAAATAATAAATAGGAGCAGAAATATATCTTGTCATGAATTAGACTGCCCAAAAATGGTCATATTCTGTGAAAATCTATTTTTTTAATTCTCAGGCAGTCCAAATTTAGTATTTACTTGTATTTTTCAAGAAAATGGAAACCCACATCCCTGTCATCACTTAGCCAACCTAACATAGATATTTTAGTTCTGAACACATTCTTACATCTCCAATGCAACAGACATTTATCAAACAAATTTAGAAAGAAGGTTGCAACCAGCACAGACAGGTGACACCCAGATGCAACACATAAGCCTTGATCATGCCATAAAGAACCACTTACCATAAAGTGCAATGAATAAAATGATACAGTGACCCAGAGCTTCAAACCACAACATTGCCATGATACTGCACACACAAGCATTGAGACAGTGCACATGGTAAATCTTCATATCTGGTTGTAAAAACAATGGTCTTCTATCACACCACTTTAGAAGGAAGACTGCAAAAAGCATAGCCAGGTGACATCCAGGTGTCACTCACATTATGCTGTGTAGGATCATTTAATCAAAATGTACAAGGAATAAAAAGAATATAGTTGTCCAAGAATGGTGGTGAATTGTATTTACAAGCTACTTCCCGACCAAGCCACATAAGGAGTAGCAAGCCATGTTTCCTTTTACTAGTGCTTCATCCAGTAAATCTTCACATTTAGTAGAAAAACAACACTCTCATGCTAAAGACTGCTCAGTGTCAAACACGGCTGAAAACATTATTCAAAAGAAGCATACCTTTTACTCTGCATGTGTAAGATCCCTATTCTTTACTTCATCACTCAGATTTTAATTCAGGGCCTAAACTGTCCTAAGCCTACAACTGAGTTGTATGGAACATGTTGACATTCACCCTAGCTCTTGCAGATCAGCATATTGATTGTTTTTTTTATTTATTTAGATTAGTTTGTAATTCCTCATATGCCTAAAACTTGCATCCACTTTCTCAGCTCACTTACGTGCGTCTTCTAACATATTAAGATGACAAGTAGTGGGAACTATTTTATTATTTCATAAGTAAACAATGACCCATCTATCACCTTCAAAATATGAATAAAAAAAAGTGTAGCAGTTCTGATAAAGGGATGAAATGAAGACATGCTACTATCTGGAGTATACAAACATTAGTAGGGGTGAAGTCCACTTTTCCAAAGAGGAATGGCTAAAAAAAACAGGTTATAGCTATGTTTGTCTAGTATGTACACAAGACAGAGTTGGCAAAGTCATTTAATAAATTAGTGGAAGATACCACCTGTGATATTATGTTTGTTACACCATGCACAAGTAGTTTTTCAAATTCTCAAAATAAATTTAAGAGGGTTAGTGTCAATAATGCTGTTCCACAGAGTTCATGAGTTCCTTGCAGAAAAAAAGGTAATTAGACAAGTAATTAATCTTTATCTTCTTTGCCACTGACCATTACTTTAATAAGATCACTGGCCCAGTGCAATGTGGCTGAAAATCAACTGATGAGCACTTATCTTTCCAGTCCATGATGACATGAATGGAGCTCCTCTGTCTTTCTGTTTGCTTCATCCACTGTTCTTACTACCAGATCATTTGTGTTTTCATGCTACATTATACGTGTAGGGGTTTACCTTCTCCCCTTTACCACTTTTAATAATGTTCACCTGGTTCTGTTAACATTAGCCATTTCAGAATCTCTATGAATATTATTTTCTCCCATTTACTTTTCTGGTTAAGTGCCCTCCTCACTGAGTATCTTTCTCTGACTGCGCTTGTTTTCTTTTCCCTTAGGTTCTTAGTTAAGAAGTAGGCTAGTTGCCCTTAAAGGCCATTTTAAGCCCAGCCAGTTTCCTTTTTTTATGCTTGAATTAACCTATCCTATTTGGTTAGACATTGCATTTAGGAGCTGCCTTTGTCCATTAGAAGTAAAGAGGGCTGTCCTGGGGTACATTTTTTGTTTCTCACCCATGGAACCCTTTCTTGCTTGTTCTCCTTCCTTGGTTATTTCCTTTTACTTCAGATCCTTTTATCCTTTTGCTTTCTTAGATCATCTTCCAGATACCAATAATTGTGTTACATTTCTGTACCCCCTCCTTATTTCTTTTGCTCTTCTATGACGCCTTACTTCTTTAAAGTAATGTTATTATTGCTTATTGCTTTAGCAAGGGGTTCACAGTTTTGTATTCAGATTTACATATTTTGGTTTAAAGTAACATTCAACATTCTAAGGTCAGATACTTGGAAGTCAACCATGTGTAATCCTGTCTTTAGTCATACAGTCATTATTTTTTACCCTTAATAGCCATTTTCTCTTGCCAGTTTCCCACTCTCTTAGTCACCAGCTTTCTTTCCTAGCTACTGCTAAGGTTCTCAGTCACCAAAGTTTTTTTTTTGTCACATTAATTATCTTTCTTATTTTCAGTCTATATTTGTACTTCCATATCCAGTCTATCTTTTCAATGCCCACCTAATCCCTTACAAAAACATCATTATATACACAAATCAAAAAATCAGATTTTTAAGAATACTGTTATGCATTGGTATATAGGTACTTACTAGGCTATTAATCTGTGAGGATTTTAAGAAGCCTAGCCTTAGAGTCTTGTGGTAGTTTTAGCCCTTATATTTTGTGTATAAATAACAGAGATGGGTAGAACAAGGGTATGTTATGAAATTTACATGTTGCCCTATCCATGATTTACACATCCTATCCTGTCTCCTTTTCACCATCTCACCTCAGGCATGAACCCTAAAACATGTTTTTCTTTCTTTTCGTTTATTTTCAGTAGTACAAAAAATGCCTAAAGGTACCTAGTTTTCAACTTTGTAAAGATGTTTTGAACTGTGTGTCATTGTGTAAATACTCTCTACTTTCTTTTTCTAGTCCATGTATAGAATTTCATGTATCTGTAATTTTTTTTTTTTTTTTGCCTTATTGATTGTTCATTTTACTGGAGCTTTTTTCTCCCTGGATCTCTGGTGCAAATGGGTATTCAGTCCCAGTCAGAATTTCCTTTTAAACAAAAGCAAATAAATAAGTGGGTCCCACAGCTGCTAAGCTGGGGTGAATGCATTTACCCATTCATTCATCAAAATTACATTTGAATATAGTAAGTGTAACCCTTTGCTTTGTGTGGAGTTTAAGACAGTTCCATAAAAATGTAATCCTGTCTGATACAAACCTATCCCGCCAATACTTTTTGGTTATGTTACAGAAGAGCTTGAGGTCCCCTGAGCAAGTGTATATGCCACCACTGGATTTCCAGATGTGTACAGGTCTGACAAGATAGGGTCTGCTGAGGCTCTATGTGATGCAAAGGTCACCATTAAGTAGCCTGCATGATAAAGAGAAAAAGGGCAAGGCTTTGAGATGGTCCCCATAATTTTTATGATTTAGAACTTTGCTTTTCTTCATGAAGAAGTACTGTGGTCATTCTATTTGGTACAAAAGTTTGGAAGAGTACATACCGAAAGGTGCGTTACACTCAGCCTAATGACTGCTGAGTACAGAGGAATGATTACATCTCTGGACCTGGGCACCTTATCTTTAAATATAAGATGTGTGAAGAAAAAGGACTCCCTTATAATAGTGGATACATGGTGTTCATAGTTTATAGTTGACATAGGGCTTCACTCCTCTCCTCTACCCTACCCCCATTCCTACCCACCCCATATCAAATACATTTATAACTCCTTAGCCACACCCCTAGTTACCCTCCACCAATCACAGCTATCAACTTATCTATAAACCCACCTCCTAACTGCTAGTCTAATTACCCACCCACTTAACTCACCCTTCCCACACCTCCTAACTCTCGCCAATTCCTATTTCACTCTAACACGTTACTAGCCAAAACTTTCAAAAGGTTAGCTTATCTTACATTATCTAGTCTTCTCCTATTCCTCTTTACTAGCCTCACTTCCTACCATCATCCATTTCTGTGTCAATCTGACAATTTTAAGACTACCATGACCTACCCTTCTCCAAACATCTATCAATTTTATTTCTTCATCACTGACAAATGTCGCAAACGTAGAACACCATTACCATACAATTGTATCTCAAATTACCAATTTTAACTCAGTAGTCTTTATTGACACAAACAGAACCTAACAAACAGTTCTAAAGCTACCCTTGCAACTACTCATCTAATCTCCACTCTTCTGTATGCCTCAGCCATTTTTACTAATCTAAAGAAGGGTGACCTCACAAAATTAGAAAGTTGCTACAATAAAATAGCCAAATTTGCTATGGACCTCAACTATAGAGAACACCATTGCTTAGTATTCAAGCACTAAAACTGGCTTGAACTAGCAAACTTACTTTACCTATAACCAACTTGTCACTCTTCGCACTCTTATAACCAACCTGAAAAAATCCTCACTCATCAAAATCTAGTATAACCTTATATTACCACACACCCTCTTCACTCAAGTAATAAGGCTTTTTTAACAATAACCAAAGTAAGCAACACAGCTGGCCAGTTACTCTATTCATCAAGTACAGCTAAACATTGGACCTTACCCCCCCGACTTACGATCAATTACTGTTAAAAATCATGTTAAAAAAGAACTTAAAGCATTATTGCTCAACTGCAAACTTTGTAACTGTCCCTTTACCCAGTAGCATTTCACACACTCGCCTTTCTCACTTCACTCCTACTGCTACTGGGGGTGTTTTTCTCAGCTATCTCCTGCTGCAAATGTCTTACCATATTATTTTTCACCATGGAGATATAAAGTAGAAAGTTTTATATTCTTCACTGTATATTATTGATTGTTATAATCTTAATGTTCCTTGAACTTGCTGCCTTTGTTATAATCTTTATGTTCCTTCAGCTTGCTGCCTGGGAATTTTTTTTTCTTTTTCTTACTGTGTACAATTAATATTACATAATCTTGATGTACTTTGTGATTGTTGCATTTGAAAACTTTGATCTTATTTGTGGAACTTTTCTCCCCAGGCCTTTGCTGACCTGTGTGCAGTCAGACCTTCCTGGTAAATAAACATTAAATAAATGAATAGTTTCCCAAATCCCTGAGTACAAGATCAATTTTCACAGGTGTGTTGTCAACATGATGGTTACAAGGAGAGTCATGATCTGAAGACTATGATTGTACATTTTTTGGCATTTAGTTTTAGTCCATGGTCTTCACACCAGCTATTTGTTTGGATCAGGCCATCTTAGAGAGGGTCACAGAGTCCTCTGAGGAGTTTATGATGGCACTAAGTTTCCAGTCAGCCACAAGCCCTTAATATCAGCTTTGACCTCTGAGAAGTAAATGCCAAAGAGGTGTAGCCCAAGGACTGAACTCCTGAGTAGACTGCTAGTGTCAGCTCTTTTACAGACTTTAGAGACACCCACCCTTATTTCCTGACTTCTATTTGTAAGACAATTTGCAATCCAATGGGTTACATAGGGAATTTACTTTTAGCTCCGGGAGTTTATCTATGACATTCAAATGTGGGTTGGGCTTGAATGCCTTTGTGAAGTCTAAGTATGTATGTGGTATGTATGGATTTGCACTCATCCATTGCTACAGTATGTTTTTCAAAGTGAACCAGATTAAGTAGGTAGGATCTGCCCTTGAAGAACTCAAAACTGGGCTGGGTAAAGAGTCTGAAGATTACCTATATCCTTATTTAATAAATCCATAATGATACTTTCCACAGACTTGCAGATGAGACTGGTCAGGCTTACAACATTGGCCTGTTGAAATTCCACCTTTGTGCAAGGGAATGACTGTTGATATCCTCCATTCAACCAGCATGAAGCCTATTTTCAGGATGATGTTGAACAGCCTCTGGGTCCTAACAAGTCATGTTTCAGGCAGACAATTAGGCAGCCTGGTATGTTGTCTAACCCCATAGAAATGGTGTTCTTGGCCTTAGATAGCACTTTGTGGACATGTTATTGGGAGACTTTGTGGGGGGGGGGGGGTTGTAGATGTGCAAATACGTGATGGGAGAATATTGGTCAGGGAAGATGTGAGCTAAGCTTGTCTGCTAATAGACTAGTAATATCCTCTAGTTAGAGCATGTAAAATCATTTACTATTAGCTCTGCACAATGTTGGGCATTGGTTCTGCGTTTCTAACATAGTTGAAGATTTGTGGTTATCGTTAACCTGGGCAGCTATTTTTTTATCTTGTGTCTAGCTTTGGTTAACCTGAACAGGTTTTGTAGTTCCTTGTTTAGTTTAGCAAGAGTGATTTTAACATCTTGAGAATTAAATTTATTTTTGTATGCAATGATTTTTCTTTTATTATAGAGCCTATTAATATTTAGGGTTCAACCATAGGGATTATTTTTGAATTTGGCTTTGTATTTATTTCTGAGGGGGACAGATGTGTCTATGCAACAATTTAAATGTGCAAAGAATTTGGCAGTAAAGGATTCCAGATTAGAAGTGGGGTCATTAAGATGGAAACTGCTTTTGAATTTAGCCAGGTTATCACTTGGTTTTAGTAGATCGGCCAAAGTCCAGCAGTTTCTTAGCATACATGTTTGAGGATGAACAAGTCTCCAAGTTTATGTAAGGAGTAGTTGCAGTCTCCTAGGAGAATGGTGTTTGGCTTAATACATAGGAACTCTATAGTAGGTAAGGGATGTGTGCTGAGGGAGACACAGAGGGAATTCTATAGTTAACTATAATACAATAAGGAGTTAATAGTAAGAGGGACAGAGACATTCCGGGTCTGCTTGTAAAATGTTTTTTTTTTTAAGAATATCGATACCGCATTTTTACTGCCTTCATCTAATGTGATGGGCCTGGATGCTTTTATTGGTGTTGAACCAGGACTCTGATGATGATGCATAAGGGTAAGGAGTGATTTCAGGGAATGGATTTTTTTTTGCCAAGGCTCTTAACATTGAACAGCAATACATTAATGCTCTCTGGATTTTGTTTTATTAAGCTACAAGGGTTTAGAGGGAGGAAACAAGCAAATACTGCAACAGTGAAGAGAAGGACATCTGCTGTTATGGTCAGATTTTACACAACTGTACTATATCCTTCTATATCACTGTTGCAGTATCCAAAACTGGAGGGAGAGTAAAAAAGCTCAAGAAACAAAATGGGAGTTTAAGAAGACCCCTCAACAAGCTTACATAAAAATGGTTTCAGCAAAACCTGCTCTCGGCCCTAGAAACCATATCCAACTTATAATGCTTAGTAAACGTACGCACTGAAGACCAAGTAGCAGCTTCAATGATGGAACTGGTATCCAACCCCTTGAAAAAGGCACCAGAAGAGGCAACATCCCTAGTAGAATGAGCTCTAACAGACCGACAGAGATTTGCCATGAAAAGAACAAATGGAAATGGCCTTAGATACCCAGGAGGAGATGGTTTGCTCAGAAACAGACAAACCCAATGTCCTGGGATGAAAGGAAACAAAAAAGCTGATCAGACTTATGAATTACCTTAGTTTTATCCGAATAGTAGTACCCGAGCTGTCTGTGCAAATCCAAGGCATGCACTAGCAGACTGAAGACAAAAAAAAGGAAGGGAGTTGTACTGACTGATTCAAGAACAACTCATTGACTACCTTGGGCATAAATGAAGGAACACCATATCCCTGTGGAAAAAAAAACAAAAAAGGAAGAATGGCCATAAGGATCTGGAGCTCTGAAACCCTCCAATCAGAACAGCCAGCAACAAGACTGTCTTCCAGGTACAATATAGCAAAGAAACAGAATCTGCAGGCTCACAAGAAGCCTGAGTCAATTTTTCCAAAACAAAATTAAGGTTCCAAGGAGGGGAAATCGGTTTCCTTGAAGCACTAATATGTAGGATGCCTTTTAGAAATTGTTTGACCTCAAAATGAGAAGCCAAAGGAGGTTTCAATGCCAAACAAGCAGAAATGGCTGACAAATGTGCCGTTACAAAAGAATAAGCCAGGTCAGACTGGAGCAACTCATACAAATAGAGGACCAGAGGGACCTACACTGAAAAAGGGTCCTGGCTACGAGCATGGCATCAGACATTCCTGGTTCAAGGTTTCCTTGTCTCCTGTAAAACCCTCAACACGTCCTCAGAAAAGAGGTGCCTACCGCCCACAGTGTCGGTTGAAGAGTGGACAAACGAGGATGGAGGAGACCCCTTGTCCTGTGTGAGATGATCTATCTGGTGAGGTAACTTGTGGCGATTGCCCCTGGCCAGATGCATTAAGAGGGGGGAACCAGTGCTGTCTTGGCCAAAAGACAGTCACTAGCAAGACTTTTGGGGAGTCCAGCTGAATCTTCTGCAGGACTCTTAGGTAGAGAAAGGGGGAAACAAGGAAACATCCCCCAAGGAAACAAAAAGGGCATCTGTCTTGCATGCCAGATGGCATGGCACACTCGAACATGAGAGGATGCTGCCTATTTAGAGGGGAGCCAAAAAGATCTACTTCACCGAAAGACAATGTCCAGAAACACATCTCTGTAAAGCATCTATTCATGAGCCTGTGTTTTGAACCTGCTCAGGGAGTCTGCCACTAGATTGTGCTCTGAAGGAATGTGCATTGCCTAAACAGTTAACTGAGAGCCACATCCAAAGCCTGAAGAGCCATCCTACAGAGAAGGTAAGATTTCATACATCACTGTAGTGTTGTCTGTGTACACCTTCAAGTGGCCTAGAGAGAGCATGGGGTGGAAAACCTTGAAGGGCCAGAATCAGATATATCTATTTAACGCTGATAAGATCAGACTGCTGATGGGGAGGCCAGATACCCTGAACTTTCAGGTGACAAAAAGAAGACCCTACCCAGTGTTTGAGATATCGATGAACAGTTCTTGAGAAGGGACTGGAGGCTGAAAGGGCTGGCTTGGGTTGTGAGCAAACTGCTGAAGCCACCACTCAAATTCCTTCTTTAGATAGGGATGGAGAGGTACACAGAAATCCAAACTTTGACAATGCTGCAGCCAAACTGACTTGGAAGTACCACTGAAGCTTCTACATATGCAGTCTGACAAAAAGAAGCATAGGAATAAAAGAGGTATGGGCGTGGGAAGCACCCTAAGGCGGGGAGGAAATAAAAAAAGACACTGTTCGTGACCGTCCTTATGGGGAATCTGCCTCCTACACTGACATTTTCCCTTCCTGGATAACTAACTATAGGTAGCAAAATAAAATACAACACCAAGAAAGTAAAATAAATACAACCCTAACTGGGCACTTATCTGGTGGTCATGTATTCAGTATAGTAACAAGGTGTTCAAACCAACTAGCAAAAGTAGTATTCAAACTGGTGGCTAAGACGGTCTGGGTAGTTGCATCTTATGCCTCTTTTATGCCCTATGCTCTGTGCGAGGGAGCATAAATGTGATGTACAGTGCATACTGGCGGATCATCGGGCTGCCCTCAGCAGGAGACACCTTTCTGTTTTGGATACTGCAACAGTGATACAGAAGGACATATATTATTATATATGTGCAAGCAATGAAGCATCTAAATACATTTAGTAGGAAACAGAGAAAATATTATTTGATGTGTTCCTACCTGCTTGAGTTAAGGGTTCAGTAAATAAAGTATGTGAAAGTCAACATTCCTGAAAATGGTAAATTTTATTTGAAACATGCCAAATTTAACAATGGTAATATCACCTTCAGAGAGTAACCTGATGGAAGCATAAATCTATCAATGGGTGGTGGTATGTATAAAATTAAGGAACAGAAACAAGTACCATTATACTTCATAGTTTCCTTGCAGGAGCATATATTTTGTTATTAAATGGAAATTTGTTAGAATTTTTTAAAATCATCTTTTTCTGACCATTTTGGAACCTGGTTGAACTAGGTAAGTAAGGGATATTCACAGAGATCAATCTATTAGCCAAACTAGCCAAAACATAGTGTGTGTGTGTATGTATGTGTGTGTGTGTGTGTATATATATATATATATATATATATATATATATAAAAGAGAGTCATTCAAAAGATGAAAGGCTCCAAATACCAAATGTCCGAATGTTGAAAGTTGGTAACATCAAACTGGTGGAGGATTTCATGGAAGTGTTGAAAGTCAGGAACATTAAAGTGTTTTCTTGTGGGGTGGGGGGGGGTAACAAGGTTTGACGTTTTCTATTTCAATTTTTTTAAAGCTGCAATGTTTTGAATACATTTCATATACTTTATTAATGAGGGAGAGATATTATAATTTATTTAGCAAGGATTCAAAGCAATTTGATCAAGAATTGTAGTATCCTTAACATGTTTTAAAACTGTAGACTTATACATTTTATTTAACGAACAGAAATCTAGCAGAGGCTCCTCTGTTCAATAAACTCCCAAAAGAACCTCACACTCAACAGATATTACTTTATAAGGAAGTTAGGCTGTTAGCAAGGAGGATTAAGGCTATGAGTTTTGAACAAGTCATTTAACATGACAGTGAATCTAAAAAGGTCCATGTGAATCGGTGCTCTACCTCAGTTAAATAAAGGTACGCCACCTCTTTCCCTCCTCCCCAACATCAAATACAGATAAAGGCAGATGTTATTTATTTTAGCAAGTTTGCTTGATTACCAAGTTTCAAAACTGTCACATGTGCTTCTGGTGTCAAGTGATAAGCTACTCCACACAGGGGAGCAAATATGTGGGAATAGATGAAGGGCCATCAATACAGCACTACAAAATGAGAACAAAGCTTTGTAAGGAATACTTTAGAAAACTATTAAAAAACCTGCCTTGACATCCAGGGAATAAAGTTCAAGCTACAAGGTAGAATACAAAGGGCAAGCTAATTTAAGACTCTGTATGACTGACTGGCTCCCAAAAGAACTTGATTAGTGAAAACAAGCAAGAAACCTGCATCATGCTAATCAAATTAAATACAAAAACCAGTGCAAGATGTAATTATCTATATCTTGGTGTGGAGGTGATACTGACCTCTTTGAAATGCAGTATATGTGTATAGATCTGCAATAGTGGGGCTTCATACATTTGGTGACACCATCAGATCTAAATACAGTTAAAGTTCTTAAGTATGAAAAGAACAAAAGCTGCAACAATTACAGAGTCACCAAATTAATTCTTCAAAACATACCATGAAATAATTAACCCAGATAATGCTTCTTGATTAAAATGATACTCTGCAAAAATATGGAATTTGAGACCACTGCCTCTTTTGAAAGACAAGAACATTTTAAAACTGCTGTCACCTCAGACTGAAAAGGTAGTTTGACAAAATAACCCCTTTCAGCAGATTTTGTTAGTATGTGCTTATTGAACACACTGTTGAAGAGATATTCTAGCATAGTTAAACTTCAGATACCAAAGAATCTGCCAGCACAACCCCCAGCAAAATGTCAGTAGGCCACAGGTGATTTTTTGCTCCGTCAAAGCATTTCATACATTTTAACTCAAAAAGCAGAGCTGCACATTTGGATCTTTAAATTTTGAACTCAAAATGCCTTGTGCACTGTGGTAGAACAGCAAAATGACTTCTTTTGCTGCTCAATGTAAAATGTCTACCATTGTTACAAAATGTTCATCATATCATCAGACTCTCCTTGCGTTGATGTGTCCTAGACTACGGCTGCAAAAGGTCACTGTTTCACCACACCACACAGTCCTAGACATTCAAGAAGGCTCACCTCTGCAGTATAACCCTTACCGAAAATTGATTCCAGACCCTTGTGGTACAAATTTTAATTACAGACATCCAAAATGTAGAGTTGGTGTCCTCCTCAAGCCTGATACCAGGTAATGTACAGTTTAAAAGGAAGAGCAGCCCTCACCATCTTATATTTTTCTGGTGGATGCAAATTACTAACTTGCAGATTACTAACTAGGTCTTGTCATAAGGCCAATAAACAAAATGGTCCCTCTCAATGACCTAATTTTTGGGAACCTTAATGGTAAGATTTCCCATTACTTGGGTATCTCGAATAGGGTGCATTTAGAATCATTTGGAAGCCCTCAAATTAGGTTCCTCTTGTATACCCATGTACAAGATTAAGTTTGCAACATTTCTTGTCTCCTTCTAGAATTTGCACATTCAGAGTACAAACAGAATGGGCTCAAACTGACCTAGACTGGTGTTTTTCAGAGTATTCATAGCAAATGACTCTGGAAGTCCGCTCATCGTGCTCCACTCCTCCCCCACCCTCATTCCCACCCACCCCTGCTTTCCTTACATTTATACTCTCTACACCACACCTCTTCAGAACACTCAAACCAATCAGTTTTCTCCCACCTATTAACAAACCTTTCTGCTTTTCCACTCTCACCATATTTGGCTCCCTCCTATTCTCACTAGAAAAATCCTTACTCTTCCTGCATCTTCCTACCCCACCTCTACCCCAATACACCTACTACATATAAGTAGCTCCCCATTCCTCACTATCCTTATTGATACTTACTCTTGCCAATCTTTAAACTCTTGCTCCTTGCATCTCAATCACTGCTCATCTTTCATCATGATGAATGCACATCTTTTTACTTCTCTTCTTCCTTTCTCCATCAACCTCTTACCACACTGCACTATCATATCAAACACCACCACCAACTCTCTCCATTACTCATATTACCAGCACCATCCTTTACTCAGCTAATCTGTCTATATCTCTCTTTCACTTCCTACCTTCACACCGCCAAGATTACCACCTTTCCAAACACCTCACTCAAGTCAAGAAGGTATGGTAACATAGATCTCTTCACACATCTTATTACTTTCATGGATACACTTCTCCTGGATGGGGATGTCCATCCCAATCCAGGTCCACCTGCCACCTCATCCTACAACCACACACCTCACACTTCACCCCCTCTTTCTCACACACCACCACCCCTCCTTTTCCTAAAACATTAAATATCTACTCTTTAAACATTCAAACTTTTGTCAATAAAATCACAGAACTGCATTCCTGGATAGCCAACACCCCCCATATCTTAACAGTCAGAAACCTGGTTAAAATGTTATCCCTGGGTTATAACATCTTTCATTCTGACACTGTCAAAAAGGGGGGGGGGGTGGAGGTGTTACCATCCTCTACTCTGAGCAACTTAATCTCTCTCCACTCTCTATTTCTATACCTAGCTTTGAATCTGTTGAAATTCTTATTGTAAACTTGTCACCTAAACTTGCACAAACAATTTGCCACAGCCTCTGTCTATATTCCTCCAAGGAACAATATTCCTATCCTTGATAATACACTCATGGTTTGCTCAGTATATACGTTATGAAATCATACCTGGTGATGTAAACAAACTGGACTAAACTAACAACTATATCTCCTAATCTCAGCCTCAATTTTCACTGCTTCCACCAACTCATCTCTTCCCCTACTCTCACTAACAAAAATTCCATTACTAGACCCACCCTAGAATGGATCCTCACCGCAGATCTCAACCTTTATTATAACCCTGGGACACTTCCAAACTCTAAGTGACCATTTTCCTACCTATATTCAAAGATTCTCCCAGCAACCACCTAAAGACCACCTTTATAGAGAATGTCACAAACTCACCAACTTCAATCCAGATACTTTTAACTCTAAATTGCCCAGCATAAACTTGTCCTTCCTTTATAAACTCCCTCTCAATGAGGCTGTTAAATCTTTCAATCAGATATTTCTAGACATACTTAATTCACTAGCACCTACCAGAAAAATTAGAATAAAATCTAACTTTGTCCATTAGCTCACCAAACATACCCACTCCATTATGCCTAAGAGACAGTGTCTGGAAAGCCTTGGTCAAAAACAAAACCCCTCCCCTACTTCAAAATTGTAAACAGCTCAGAAACCTTTCAAAAAAATAGTTGATGAGAAAAATGTATTCTGGTCCACCCAATCTAACCCACAGAATAATCCCAAAAAAATAATAGACAACCATTAATAATCTTCTTTATCCTGGCATCCCTACCACTGCCAATCCCCCCCTTCCCACATCATACAGCTACTGAAGCAGTCACTATCCTAAACTATTTCATAGAAACAATCCAAAAATTCAGAACACTTCTCTACTCCTCCATCATCTCCCAACACAATAGCTTTTCATTTAAACCAGTTCCCACCACCTACATCAAATCTCTTATAGGTTCATAGGTTGGTACTAAGCTATCGGCCCTAGGGCCTATACAAGCCTAGCCATAACAATTCCTTGGATATTTCTTCCCACAATATTTACTTCCCTGGACCCCTGTCTAGTAGGGTGACTGACATGATCCCCGGGGTGAATTTCCAATCTCCCATCCAATCCCCAAGGTTCCTTTTGAAGAGGGTGAAGGAGGCGCTCTGCTTGACATGTAGGGGCAGTTTATTCCAGAGTATGGGGAGTGTCTGGGTCAGGAACCTATCCCTCAAACATGTTTTGTTCATTGTGATGACAAGGATTAGATCCCTGGACCATGTGGCTCTGAGGGATTGGGATTTCTTTAAGTGGAGCATGTCCAACAGCTCAGGGTACAAACTCAAACCTTGCTCCCCCTCTGCTGATAAATTATCTTCCCACTTTCTTAAAATTTCTGCAGAATCCATTGCCTACCCAGTCTCTGTACTCCTAGACAGATCCATTACAGAAGCCTGTGTCCCTGACATATGGAAATCCTCCTTTACAATCCCACTACATAAGGGCAGAAACTCTGACCCTAATTATAGGCCCACTGCCACCCTGTCCCCTATCTCCAAAATTCTTGAGAAGTACATACATACTCAAACACCTGCTTGACAACCTAACTTCCACCCAACATTGATACAGGCCCCACCACAGTACAGCCACTGTACTATCTTCTTTCACCCAAACAGTAGCGAGGCCCATAACATGCTGATCTCCTCCTCATTCCTTGATCTGTTTAAGGTTTTTGATACTGTCTCGCACTCTAAACTTCTAAATAAAAAAAACTCTCCATACACTGGTTCTCCAGCTACATCTCCAACAGGCAATCTGTTTGCTTGCAAACTGTCTTCTCCCACTTTCTTCCAGACATCACTGGAGTTCAAGGATCAATCACAGGCCCACTCTTGTTCAATATTTTCACTAAAACTACATTCTGTTTGCAAGCTCTAAACACTATTGCAATATGCCGATGATTCCAACTTAGCAAGACCACCTATAATGTTCCTAATTTCTTAGCACTCACTCAGGACACCTTCTCATCTGTCGAAACATGGCTCTCAGCTAGTACTAAATCCTAAAAAAGCAAAACTCCTCTTCATTCCTAGAACACTGGCACAACACAAATCCTCCTTTGCCATCCCCTCCCTCAATAATACCATCATTAAACCTGAACCTCATACCAAAACTACTTGGCACCATAATCGACAACAAAGTAAAATTTGACCTACATATCCAACAATGTATTAAAATCACACCAGAAACAAACTACTTTTGCATAAAGCAAAAATTCTTTACACTTACCTCCAAACTTTCCCTGCCTCAGTCACTCCTCTTACTTTGTCTATTTACGCTGTTCCTATCCTTACAAACTTTCAATCTACTCTATTGACCAAACAAAATAAAAGCCAGATTTACCACTAACCTTCCTCACAATTCTCATCACCGTCTTGCCCTTAAGAAACTTCAATGCCTTGAGTTCTTCCTCAATTACATATCACACATTCTGTTCTCTATAATCCCTCTTCCTGTCCCTCCCTCTCCAAACTCAACCTTACTACACCCCCGCACAACTGACAAACACCTTGACATCCACAAACCTAAAAAGAACATTGGAAAGGCCCTTTACAAGTACTCTGTAGCTCATGTGTGGAACACACACACCCTCAATATAAGGAATATTTCCCAAAAAACACCAGTTCAAGAGAGAATTAAAACACCATCTACAAAAGACCTTCTCCTGCCCATGCCAAGCCCTGACATGACATCTATTTCATCTCAACATTCCCTCTTTGGATGACTTCCTCCTCTACTATACTAGAAATATCCTCTTTTTTCCATTTTCTCTCCATGTAATTTCATTGTTTTTACTTTCTTGTATGAAAGATATATATATTATTCCAATGCTAGGTCTCTTTAGTTTAACTACTGACAATATCTCAAACATTGCATACTTTTGTAATGTTATTTTCATTGGATTACCAACTGCATCTTATATCTTTATGTTGTGTTTGTACTTTTGATCATTACATTATTGTATGCATTTTGCATGACTGTATACAGTTTGGAGCTTTTCTCCTCAGGTCTCCACTGCAAATGGGCCCCTGGCTCAGCTGGACCAACCTGGTTAACAAATGTCAACTAAAATAAATAAGAGAATGTAGTTTATTAGCTATCTGGCTAGTGTCTGCTTGGAGACAGGTAGGGAAAAACACTCCGGTTACCATAATTTCTTGCCAGGGAATATCTGTGTTGCCTGTGAACAAAGAGTAGGTGCAAGATTTTTTTTCTACTTTATTACAACAATTTGGACAGAAAACTGGCACCTGAAAAATATAGTAAAGTACCATCAGGATATCACCTTTGACAAAGATGACTCTGGTCTAAGTTCATCCAGTCTCATGAAACACCATGTATGGCTCTTTGGACATTGCTTAAAGCTAAGGGATGGCCCTTGGTGAGATACGTGTGCGTGTCCTGGAAATCCTTACAAGCCACTGACATTGTGGGCTCAAAAGAAATTTTTTTCTAGCACAAAATTAAGGTGTTAAGGGAGATGGACTGCTTCCCTATGTAGCTTTACAGTTTCACTTCTGAGAAGAAACTCCAATGACAGATAAATTAATCTTTACTGAAATATCATAAGCGCTAGCTGAATACCCATAATTGGTAGTTCTCTGGCTCTGTGGCCCTAGCTGTGATACTACTAGGTTCACAATGTAGCAAAAATCTGATCACAGGCAGTTATGCTTGCAATCCAGGGGATCATTGAGAAGTCCATCCCAAATTTTCAGTTGAACCTAAGCAATATCTGGTTAAGTGACTTGCTCAAGGGCACACAGTAGGCAAATTAGGGCAAAGGGAATCAAACCCTGTACCACAGGAACTACAACTCACAGCCTTAACTCTATGTTCCAGCTGCTAGACTATTCTGGCAGTTGACTATTCCGTTTAGCTAATGAAGACATCTCGGTACCACTTGCCAGGATTTTCTCCAAGAGAAAATATTCCTAAAGGGAATTAAGGTAATCTCATTCATACTACTAGGTTCAAACTCTTTAGGCTGGATGTACCAGAGAGCCTTCCTACTGGTTTAGCAGGACACATCTAAGATAAGTATGGGTCCTTTCACTGGTAATCTGGAGTAGCAAGGAGTACCTGCTCCAAATGAGGACTGCCACAATTAATCTAGAGAGTCTTGCTCTTTTCAATCTGGCTTTCTGGACCACCATGGGAATTACAGAAATGAATGGGAAGGCACACAGAAGATCCAACTTCCAGGGAACAGAAAAGGAATTTACCTTTGTCACTTGGATACCTACAGCACAACCTCATTAACAGTCACCAGCTGTTGGAGACAAACTGATATATCAATGGCTTCTCCCACTTTCTGACTAGGTCCTGAAAGACAGCAGGTTATAGTCCCCAAATGTGGCTGCTTGATTTTTAACTGCATAACTGATGTGCAACAGCGTTCAGGTCTGAGGGAATGCATGTCACCTGGAAGTTAAGGCCGGGGCAAGAGACATTAACTCACACTACCATTGCTAGCTTGTATCTTCTTGGATACATGCAAAAGACAGTGGTGTTGTGAAATGGCTACTCAACTGTTTTGAAAACTCTTGGGACAAAAAAAAAAAAAAATCACTTCCTTTTAACTAATGTGCTTTTTGATCAGTCTCCAGGGCACCTGAAATAAAGAGGTGGTTCCAATGTCCCTGCAGATCAATCCAAACATCTGTAACCAACGTCTTGCAGATGGCAACCCCTGATTCTTCTGTATGTGTTGAGGCCACCATATGAACACCTTCTACAGGTTTTTCAGGTATCAGTGGATCTTCCTCATATGCTCTCTGGCAAAAGTGACAGAACCTACCATGTAGCCAAGAATTCAGAAGATAATTCAAGCCAACATTGCCCTCTCCTGGTTAAGATCCGAGAAGAAATTGGCCATCGTTAAATATTATTCTACAGAAAGAGGAAACTAAGTTTACTCTGTTCTGTTTCCAACAAAAATATCATAAAAAGTCTTGGCCATTTAGGTATCAGCTTAATTTTCAGTAAACTCAGGAAAAACTTCAAGGCTGGAGAGACAATGGGCAATGTACTTCATGTCTGAGACTTTCAAAGAGACTAGGGTAGATACGTGGGTTCCCTGGATTCTGAGGTAGCCACATACCAGTGTTATCTGGCAAATATTCTTGGTGCTGCAGACAGACAAAAAGGGCAAGCAAATAAATCAGACATGTTGGTGCACCACTATGATCTTCAAGAACTGCCTCTGTTCTTGGCAAAATATGTGCAAGTTAAGTATCCTGCAGGTCTACCATCATGGTCACCTAGGCTGCTTGAGGGTAAGGCAGTGGGAGCAACAGCTGCAAAATTGTCTCAGCTCTGGAATTCACACACTGACACCAGAAAATGCTAAGAGTAGAATCCTCCTTTCTTTGTTAATACAGGGGAACTGCCTCTATGGCTATTTGCAGCAGCTGGGCCAAAGCAAGTTATGCTTCCTCCTCCTGGTCTGTGGGAAGGTGAGGCAATCAAGAAAAGAAGGGAAGACTTTGAATTCTACATTGCAAGGCATATCACATGCTCTCCCTCATCCATTTGTCTGCAGTTACAGAAAGCCTACTGCCTTTAGAAAGACAAGCTTACCAACCTATGATGTGAGGAGAGGAGGCAAGAGCTATAGTAAGGGGAAGGGAGTTGGAAGAGTTAGTATTACCCACTAGTGTTGGGGGGAGGGGGCAAGGGCTATAGTAAGGGGAAGGGAGTGGGAAGAGTTAGTATGGCCCACTAGTGTGGGGGGGGGCAAAATCTTCCTTCCCTTTCTCCAAGGCTCTAACCATTCCATCTTAAGTGGTTTCCTACAGAAGAGCCACTGTATAGTAGGACAGTTCCAACAATAAATGGGGATGGTCAGAAGAAATAATTCCTCAACAGACTGCATTGTGCTGTCCATCTCCTCCAGCTTCTTGTAAATCTTTGGGGTAACAAACAGTAAACCTTTATCCAAAGATGCATTAAGCCATTGTTCTTTGAATCTGAAATTTGAGCCATGCATGCCCCCAACTACTACACCTCCGTCCTTATAAAAGGTGCTAATTGCCCCACACCTACATCTGATTCCACAATTGCAGGCAGTCTGAGCAACTTGCATTCATAATTTTCTCTTTCATGGCATCATCTTGTATTAGACAGGACAGGTCTTTAATAGGTTTTAAGAATATCTCCTTGATACTTTACGATGTGGTTGTGGTAGATGACGGATCTAAAAGGCAAGGGTAGCAGTAACATTTACCATGTAGGTTCAAAGGTAAATATTAGGCCATCAGTCTGAAAACTATTACAAGCCTAGCCAATAAGTACAGGTCAGATCAAACCCTGTACATTGTGAGGTAAAGACTATTACTCCAACCCCCTCCCGTAGCTGCTTTCTGTATCCACTAACATATTCTCTGTCAACTGGGAGTGTACTCAGCCCTGGAGTGAGTCTGGAGTCCATGCTGACATCCATAATACCACTGCCAGATTCATCATAACATTTCTATACAGGATTTTTGAACCTGTAGAATCTGTCAGGCATCTTGGGCATCACAGGCCAGCAGTCCAGCTCTAAGAAGGCTGCTTCAAATCCAAAAGATTCTGTGGGAGGCTTCTGTGTCAGGGCCAAAGAGGTTGGCACTGAAAACCTCTGACACACCACCTGAAGTACTCCCTCATTAAACTAAGCATCGCCCCAAAGGATGTGTCCTTGGGGGATGAAGAACCAGTCTCTTCATTGTACACATCACAGTAACTGACAGATGCTCTCTATCATACTCTAAATCTGAGGAATCAGGTTGGTAAGAGCATCCTTTCCAATTCAACATGGAAGCTGCTCCCAAGATCAAAGACTGAGCTGCCTGCAGCCTTATCCCTATGCCAGGCTGCCACATACTTTTTTGGCAAACTCTGACAACTAAAGGTGACATGCACTAAAACTGTTGCAAGTAGGTCATATGCCAGGCCCTTGAGCATTAGTCTTCTCACAAACTACAGGCCATCCATCCTATCTACGACAAAGAAGGGTGGAAAACTTTAAAAGATGCAGAGCCTCCCAAACATCTCAACAAGCAAGAGGGCTGAATAGACTTCCTAAGAAACCATTCTTTGATATAGTATGTTAAGGACAAGTTCAGACTTCACCTATGGATGCCTTGAAACTTTAGTTATGTACTTACCATAACTTTAGATGTTTGGGATCCATCTCGCCTACATTCTGTACTGATAGGTTCGGAGCCGATCCTCGGCTCCGACTCGGCACGCTATACTGTAGAGCGAAGTCTCTAATTGGCTGAGCTATTCTACATCCCAGGTTGCACCACCACTACTTCCCCAGATCTTGTTTGTCCGCACACATGCACACAGTCATAGACAGTTGAAATAACATTGCCAGGTGTTTCAAGATGAAACGGCAAAACTGATCCGTCCGATCTCTTCTGATCTCCAAGGCAGGGGGAAGGAGGGTGGGTTATTAGGAATGTAGGCGAGATGGATCCCAAACATCTAAAGTTATGGTAAGTACATAACTAAAAGATGTTATGTGATCCTATCTCGCCTACATTCTGTACTGATGGGACAGCGTCCCTAGCACCTGATTCCTGGGTGGCTCACTGGAAAACACTCCTGAGAACTGTGGAACCGAAGGAAGTTCGCCCCAGAGATGCCACATCCAATTTGTAATGAGAAATGAAGGTGTGAGGAGAAGAAGACCAGGTAGCCGCAGCACAAATGTCACTAATGGCAAGCTTGGAATGAAAGGCTGTCGAAGTAGCTATAGCCCTTGTAGAATGAGCTTTCACAGTGGTTGTAAGCGCTCTATTAGAAAGAAAGTAAGTATGACTGATACAGTCTCTGATCCACTTGGCAATAGTGACCTTCGTGACGGCTTTGCCCAATTTATTGTCCGAAAAGGACATAAACAACTGATCTGTTTTCCGTGTTTGGTGCGTCCTAAGTAGAAACGCAATTGCCTGTGAACATCCAATGAATGGAAGATATATTCCGCTCTGTCTGAGTAGTTGGGGAAGAAAACTGGGAGTTCCAATGACTGTTGAAGACAAAAACTAGAACAAACTTTGGGAACAAAGGATGGTTTAGGCCTGAGGGATACTCTATCCTTATGAAAAACCAGGTACGGTGGTTTGACACATAGGGCTTGAAGTTCCGAAACTCTTCTGGCTGATGTAATTGCCACCAAAAAGGCAGTCTTCCAAGAAAGAAATTTCAAGTCACAAGTTGCTGCCGGTTCGAAGGGGGAAGAGGTCAAAGCACCTAATACGAAATTAAGATCCCACGGTGGAGCTGGATGAGAAATCGGAGGTCGTAGCAGCCCAGCACCTTTCATGAAGGCTTTACACAACTTATTGCTCATCAAAGGTGGGTCTATACTTTCATGAAAATTAGAAATAGCTGCTAATTGAACTTTGATGGTAGAGACCGAAGAACCTGGATTGAAAAAGGAAGCTAAAAATTTTAAAACTTCTGACACCGGGGCAGTAATGGGATCCAGTCCCCAGAGCTGGGCCCAAATGGCGAATCTCTTCCATTTGCTGTTATACATTTTCTTAGTGGAATTCTTGTGGGCCGAGGACAAGATATGTATGACTTCAGAGTCCAAAACCTGGTTCCTGACTATGGTCGGAAGTGGAGGAGCCAAGCTGTTAACCTCAATGAGTGAAGGGACTGATGCAGCTGTCCCGACTGGTGGATCAAGAGATCTGGAACCTGGTCCAAGAACCATGGACCGTCCAGTACGTATTTCCGAAGAAAGGGCAGCCAGACTTGACGAGGCCGGTATGGGGCAACTAAAATCATCTTGCACTGCAAGTGAATTGCCTTCTGGATCACCCTGGGAAGAAGGGGAACCGGTGGAAAGGCGTACAGTAGGCCGTTGGGCCAAGCTTGGACTAGGGCGTCCTTGGGAAACCCCCCCGGAACTGGGGTGAGAGAAAAGAACTGTAGACATTTCGTGTTGAGGGGAGTTGCAAAGAGGTCGCAACAAGGAGTTCCCCATCTTCTGAAGATTTGAGCTGCCACTCTGTCGTTCAGAGACCACTCGTGCGGGGAGAGAATAGTTCTGCTCAGCCTGTCAGCTATCACATTGGATCTCCCCGGAATGTGTGTTGCTACCAAGAAACGGTTGGTTGCAACAGCCCAATCCAATACTTTCCTGGCCTCTCTGCAAAGGGGGTAGGACCTGGTCCCTCCCTGCTTGTTCAGGTACCAGACTACTGACATGTTGTCGGACTGAACGGCAATCATGCCCTGGGGGAGGTAACTGTGTAGTGCTTGTAGCGATAGAAGCACCGCCCTCATTTCCAGTATGTTGATGTGTAGGGAACTCTCGTCGGGGTGCCACTTGCCTTAGACTGACCTGCCCAGCTAATGTCCCCCCCACCCCGTCTGGGAGGTGTCCATAGTCAAGTGGCCACTGGAGGTGGAGGAACGAAGGGTCGCCCCTGCTCTAGGTTGGAGGACAGAAGCCACCAACGGAGGTCCTGTTTGCACATCTCCGTGATTATAATGAGGTGACTGAGAGGGAGATCCTGATATGACCACTGGACTGACAGGAGCCACTGGAGAATCCTCATGTGCAATCTTGCTAAGGGAAGTAGGAGAACGGTAGCCGACATGGAACCCAACAGTTTTAGGACCATCCTTGCTGGGGCTCGGCGTTTGAAGAGCAATGCTCGGACCTGAGATTGTAATGTTTCTATCCTCTCTGTAGGAAGACAGACCCGCATTTGCTTTGAGTCTATCTCTACTCCGATAAACCGTATGCGCTGAGATGGCAGCAACACAGACTTTGCCCAATTGAAGGTGATTCCTAGGGAGTTGCCTAGAGAAATAGTGGCTGCTAGGTTTTGTAAGAGTAGACGCCTGGAGGTGGCAGTTAGGAGCCAGTCGTCTAGGTATGGAAACACCTGGAATCCTAGACTTTTCAGGTGAGCAGTCACCACCGCCAAACATTTGGTGAACACCCTGGGGGCTGTGGTGAGACCAAAGGGCAGTGCACAGAACTGGTAATGACAGTCTCCCAGGCTGAAGCGCAAGTGTTTCCTGGATGCCTGATCTATCAGGATGTGATAATAGGTGTCCTTGAGATCTATGGAGCACATCCAAACACCTTTCTCCAGCAGCGGGAGAATGGATTGTAAGGTGACCATCCGGAAATTGGACTTCTTGACAGAACGGTTGAGCTTGCTGAGATCCAAGATGGGCCTCATGTCCCCGGTCTTTTTTGGCACCAAAACGAATCTTGAGTAAGTCCCTAATCCGGTCTGGTCTTCGGGGACCGGTTGGATGACTCCTTTTTGAAGCAGCTTTGAAATTTCGATGGCTGCGAGATCCCGTTGACTGGGTGGGGGGGTCCGGGATTTTCCGGGATGGTGGGGGGGCTGAGAAAAGGGGATGTTGTAACCTCCGGCAATGATCCAGAGCACCCATCGGTCCTGGGTGATATTCTCCCAGGCCTTTAGGTGCCTCGAAAAACGACCCCCGACTGGCTCCGGAGCGGCGCAGTCGGGCAATCCTTCAGGGCTGCTGGAAGGTTGAGGAGCCACGAAAGGACTCGCGGTCTCCAGTGTTGCGGGGACCCCTGCCGCCTCTGGGACGGCGTCTTCCTGAAAAATTTCCCCCCACTCTGCCTCTAGAAGGGGGATCATCCTGCTGTGAGGGGTAAGTCTTCTGAGATTTGCGGAACCACATTTTCCCCCTCTTCTAGCCTTGGGATAAGGCCGGAAGGGAGTGGAAAACCGTGCCCCTACGGCAGTCAAAGTCTTACCCTCTTGTTCACAGCGGGTCAAGGTGTCCTTTACCTTGGGTCCAAACAAGGAGGACCCATCAAAGGGAGCGTCGGCAAAGGAAGACTTGAAGGCCTCCGCAAAATGACACAGGCGGAGCCAGGCCTGTCTCCGTAGAGCAACACCTGTACCCGCCGCTCTACTCGCCCCCTCGGCCGCATATGAAATGAGCCTCATGGACGAGTTCGATATAGATGACAGGGTAGCCAACTGAGAGCTAACCGTCTGGGCCAACTGCTCAGGTAGGTTACCAGAGAGGGTATCTGAAAGCTCCTTGACCAGATCCCTCTGAAGTCTGGTGAAGTGCGTCAGGTAATTCAGAGACCTTAAAGTAAAGGCTGCTGAAGTAAGGGTGCGCTTGCCGTACCGATCCATACTCCTGGACTCTATTAGGAGGATGGACGGACGTCGAAGCCTCTGCCACATCTTGCTGGGTAGCAGATGCCACCACCAGGGCATCTACGGCCACACCTTTAGATAAGAATTCCTTTTCAGGGGGGGGGCTGACAGAAATTTATTCGGGTGAGCTGGCACCGGTTCCAAAGAATCCGGGTGCTCCCACGCCCTTCGAGAGATCAAATCCAGGAGCTCATCGAAGGGCGGAGACACCCAGGAGGCGGAAGGCTGAGCCCCGAAGGCCTTGAGGAAGACAGACTCCTCAGCAGAAGGGGGTTTGGACTGCCAGTCGCCTCGATGCTTGAGGATTTCTAAGATGTCCACAAAGGAGACATCATCTGAGGACGACTTGGGGGACCCCTCCGCATCATCGAGGTCGGTGTCCGATGTGAGAGACTCATCAGGCGAGTCGATGTGCTTCCTCTTACACTGTCTCTTCCTGGGAGGTTCCTCCGAAGAAGCCTCGGAAGGTCCCCCAGGAAGGAAGGAATCCCCAATGGGGGTGACCTCAGGCCCCAGGGCTCCGCTGTCTTGAGACAGGGGGACAACAAAGGAACTAGTCTCCATGCCAAGGGAAGGTGCCGGAGAGATGGTGGAGGTAGCCAAGGAAGATTTGGCCAAAGCACTCCTCATGGCCCTGAAGGCCGGAACCCCCCCCCCCCCCCCGAGTCCTGGGAAGGTCCGATCCCCGAGGCCACAACAGTAGACTGCACTCCCGCAGCAGACGCACCGAGAGGGAGGCTCGGGACCGAAAGCATCGGACCCGAAACGTCATCCCCGGGGCCGACCGAGGAGGTCCGTGTACCGAACTCCGACCCGAAGGTCGGGGTTGGAGTAAGGGTCGGAGCCGACCAGAGAACCTCCACTGGCTCCACTAGCACCGACTCCAACGGCGCCGAGGCTGTTGGAGGAACCACCAATACCACAGGGTGGATGATCGGCTCCGAAGCAGACTGGGCTGGAGCAGAGACTAATTTTTGGAAAACTGGAGACTGGAACCGCCTTTGCAGCACCCTGTCTATATCCGAATCAGACATCCTCTAAGACCGAGAAGAGACCGATCGGGCCAGAGTTGACTTCTCCGCCAGTTCCAAAAGACTGGGGGACCGGCTCCGAATAGTCTTGAGTAATATTGGCGCCGAGGGAGATTCCACCAGTACAGCAATTTCCCTCGGAGCCGACAGGGACTTCGGCGCCGAGGTAGAAGAGTCTGAGCGAGCGACCTTTCTCGGCTCCGAAACCAATGGAGCCGGAGAAGGTGACCCACCTCTCGATGCTCGAGCACTCTGCTCCGAAGACAGAGGAGTCGAGGCTGGAGGCATCGAGGCAGACCGTTCTGACCTCGGCTCCGAAGTCCGTGGAGCCGACGGAGAAGCCTGCCTTGATTTCTTTGCTGTCGGCTCCGACGGACTGGTCGGAGCCGAAGACCTCTTCTTTTTGGAAGGAGAGGGAGAAGAAGATAAAGCCTCTTCAAAAGAAGGGGTGATAAGCCCTTTCAATATTAATTTGTTTTTCCTCTCTTGGAGGACACGTGAAGAAAAAGCGTGGCATACACTGCACGACTCTTGAAGGTGTTTGGGGCCTAAGCAATAAACACACAGAGAGTGATCATCCGTGATTGACATTTTGCACCCACACTTGGTACATTTCTTAAAGCCCGAAGGCCTATGTTCCTTCGACATATCTAACAAATACACACACAAAAATCAAGGTAACTGAGAACACAGAAAAGCCTAACCCCTCTAACTTAAACAGGATAGGCCCACAACTCACACAGGTGAAAAAAGTTGTAACACAGCTCTAGCAGAAAACGAGGGCAAGGCCCCTCTAACTAAAATGGAACCTCGACGTGTAGAGACAAATACCAGACACAAAAAATTTTGTAACAAACAATTTTGTAACGAAAAAGACCTTATGAATGTCCAAAAAAAAGCGTGAGGGAATCCCTACTAATTAAGCAGGAACCTAACGCTAACAACAATCCACACAAACTCAAACTCACACAAACTCTACAAAAAACGTTTAGTAGCTGTTAAAACAGCTTTTGGTTGAAAATTTATCAAAATTCTGACAGGAAATTAGTCAGTAAAGAGTACTTAGCCCAGCCAAGTCGAGACCACGTCTATTGCTGTCAAGTGGCAAACGAGATCTGGGGAAGTAGTGGTGGTGCATCCTGGGATGTAGAATAGCTCAGCCAATTAGAGACTTCGCTCTATAGTATAGCGTGCAGAGTCAAAGCCGAGGATCGGCTCCGAACCCATCAGTACAGAATGTAGGCGAGATAGGATCACATAACATCTAGCTTTCAGCCCGGAGATCTTGACTGCTCCACACAAGGCTTGGATACAAACAGTAACTGCATTACCCGTTTACCTGTGAACAAGTCATGGCAGGAAGGAAAACCAAAGTGGCAGACCATAGACCAGAAAGTCAGTAAATCAACATCCTCAGACTTTGGTGGGTCTGATGGCATCCTTAAGACTTCACATAGTTTTAGGCATATCCATTCTCTCTGCATTTTTTTTCTCTATAAGGTGGTACTTTTCTCCCAAGTCTGAAGGCTCCTTCAAAAAACAGGTGGTGGTTACCCAAAGGCCAATAACTTCTTGTACTTGAGGAAAGCCCAGTGCTTCTGCCCCTTCTAATCAGCGTCACCTTATTAACAGTCATACTGGGGTGACAAATGAAGACATGATGGTTCACCCCCAAGGGAAGAGTACTTTGAAGAATTCATCTTCTGCAGGCAAGCACATTTGTTAATTTTTGCAGGGATGTCAAAGACCTTGAAAGAAAGCAATACTAGCAAATGTAATTTAGAAACTGCAAAAATAGTAGCTAAATAACACACACTCAAAAACATAAGTAAAAATGAAATAGACTGTAAGGGACTTACCACTGAGGAATGAATTATGGAAGGGGTATATAGACGGATGACAGACAAAACAAAAAGAACTGAAGATGGTGTGAGTGGTTATACGCTTTTACCCATGCATCACAATGTCTCAGGGTAAAGGGAGTTGCCCAGCTCCACGTACAGGATTTCCAAAAGCACTTCTTACTGTACAATGCATGAAGCAAATATTCTTACTTGCACAGCTTACCTTCTTAATATCAACAAATTACTTTCCCCCTCTCTCTCTCTCTCTCTCTCTAATGCTTGACTTGTAAGACTTAATACTTCAGCTAAACTTTTATTCAGGGTTCTGCCAAAAGCACTTAATATCACAACTCAGGAAGCCTGTGCAACAGATACAAGTCAGACAGTCAAAGAGAGGAAATGATAAGCTTTAATGGGAAGCAATTCTTACCAAAGATTACAGCAAGGGCTATAAAATTATAAAAAAATAAAATAAACAGGTACACAAGCTGCACATTTCCAAATGAAATGGTTCATGACACGGATGCTAAATTCCCAGGCCTTTTGCTGCTGTTGGGTCTATAGTTGTAGGTCCAAGTGAAACATGTTGAAGGGATGATCAACACCTTTGTTCTATTCCAACAGTGCAAACGTTTAAATCTTACAAATGGAAAAAGTGGAACCACTTGCCTCCAGGCCTGTAGACACCAGAAGGATACAGCACCTTGTTTTACGAGCACACAGTGCCAATGCAGGAATTTCTGAAGCAAAAGAATTTACAACCCATACAGCAAGTAACATATGCTTATCTTGGAGAATGATTAGGAGATGTTCCACTGCTATTTGCTGCAGTTCATAGACCATTAACTGAAACCAGATTGGCCTGCCAATGTTTCTTGTTATCTATGAACATCCACAATGGAAACACAAACAGGTCTGTGCAGCCAGAATGCTCCAGCTTCACAACTTAACAAAAATATATCACAACTTTTTTTTTTTTTTTTACTACACCTCAGCCATAATGGTAATGCCACAAATATAATGTTTACAAAAATGATCCCTCTGCCAGTTAGGCTAGTCTTACAATCCATATGCAATGCAAAATATTAGCAAGAAGAAGAAAAATTACAGCAGATTAATATAAAAGAAATACTATAAAAGCACAACTTTTTTCTTTGTTTTATTGTTCCAAAATATAAAAGGTACTCCTTTTATTTTGCGGACGCCACAAAGGTGGGAAGATTTTAGAGTCAAAACTCAAAAGCTGCTGCTTCTCTGTTTCTTTTTGGTTTGGCCCTTCCTAAAGGGACAACCCCCATACCCACCCAAATCTTCTGGTTCAGCCTTTGCGCGTTACCTCTCCTCTTAGGATAAGCAGCTCAGCAGACATCAGGATTGGATTCTGGGGGGAAATACAGGGGGTCCATGAGATGTTTTAAAACTGAAAAAAAAAGTAGAAACATTTTAGTGAAAGGTGCATTTTTTAAAGTTCTGAATAAACAATGCTTTACTATATTTTTCAGGAGACAGTGACACAATGTTGGCTTTTTATTGTTAATGCTACATTCTAAGAAAAATAAAAAAAAATGAGTGAATGAGAAAGTGTCTTGTGAAAACCTGCTCAGATAATGCCCTCAATTTTCTGCTTTCTACTTTTAGATTCAAACCTTAACACTTCACAAAAGCAGTATGGATGAAAGAATGCTACCCTGCTTTCTACATTAAGTTGGACAGTCCCAAAAATTCAGTACAAGCTCATCAGAAATGCGAAGAGATAACCAAGGCTACAAACAAGTTCTACAAATGACAAACAGCTAGTGTCCACAGACATTATAAGCAGCAGTACAGCTGAGTTGATACCCCATTCTTAGTGCTAATGCAGACATGCAATCAGGTGTAAGGGAGATTAAGGTCTGCCAGTCATTACAGCTAAATCCCCGTGCAGTTGTTCTAACCACATTCTCCCCATCTTCCACTTATAAGCTCCCTTAAGCAGCTTGAGGACGTACATTTCACCAATAGACTGTAAATGCCCCGCTACTCTCAAAAAATGTTTAATTTCAACAAAAAGCTACAAAAAAAATGTACCATTTAGCCCATGTGTAACCTTACCCCACCTCACCATGTCCAGCACAGTGGAAGTCGTATCTCTTGCTAGCCTTGGGTTCATCCCCTTCTCTGTCATAACATTTCTTCATTCAAATGGTTTCCTCACAGCCTGCAAATACAATGTTACTTGACAGCTTATGGGGTGAACAGTCCCCCCACCTTCTCCATTCCCAGCTTTATCAAGGTCCACTCCCTCAAGCAGATTTGTGGACAGTCCAACACTACTACACATTTTTGCATCTAAACCATGATCTACTTGTCCCACCTGTTACCCTCACATGGTCTTGATAAAAGCAGGAAGTTGGGCTATTTGACAATTGCGATGCTTGCTTTTCTTACTGTATTCCCTCACTTTTTCTGACTGCATGCAAGTTAGCAAAAAAAAAAAAAAATCCATATGCATAAAGTCCACTTGGTGAACTTTATATACATACACAGACCGACAAACTCCAGCACTCAGTAGAAACCAGTCTAATATCACCAAATAGTGTATCAAACAGACCCAGGGATCATCGCGGAGAAAGTCTTTTGGCAAAACTCTGGGGTCTGTTACAGGTCTATGACACTATCTGGTGATATTAAAGACAAAGTTCTACTACTTGACATGCTGGAGTGTTCTGTGTACTCAATTTCACCTGTTATGCATTTGAGAAAGTTCCATATTATACACAGGCACACATACA